>NC_090737.1:107037567-107055067 GCF_036898095.1 Palaemon carinicauda | reverse complement strand
AAAAAGACAGAGATACACCCATAAACACACACATACACAGACACACACACATACACACACACACACACACACACACACACATATATATATATATATATATATAAATAGCCCAGCGGCATAGTAAGAAATATGAAACCAATTGTTCAAATTGTTCTAAAAGCACCAAAATTGGCACACATGTGGATTAATACATTCTGAACAATTTTGGATATGGAGGCATTCAAGATTCTCCCCGTAGCACATTTGGCGGCCATTTTTCAAAATGGCCGCTATTTACCGTTAGCGTCATTGAATATGTACCATAATTTGTCTTTTTGTGGATGCTAAAGGTGATAAGTGTGCTAGAGGTGATAAGTATTGTACAATTACACATACTTCTGTGCTTACCAAATAATTTGGCTACCATTTCACAAGAAAATGAATTTTACTTTGCAGCGGCAGCGTTGGTGGCAGTGACGGCGGCTGCAGTAATAGTATAGTGTTGATAGTCATGGTGCTTGTAGTAGTAACTTGTGGTAACATGGTGGTGTTTTGTGTCTTTGCAGGTGAGGCAGCAGCAGCACCACCTGGCATCAGAGACGCGTTGTTCCAGACTGCAGCCATGGCAAAGAAGTTCCAACTGGTCGATACTTTTGAGCAACGTACTCCCACAACACCTCCTGAGACAAACTGGAAGCTGTGTCTTGTATGTCAAGAGGAGACAACAGAGTCACTTGTCTGCCCAGTACTGTCTAAACGCCGAGACCCTGGGAGTGGATACACGACAATGGCTGCAAACTTGGTCAAATTTGATGAACTCGGAGAACTGCCAAGAACTGTTCAGTTACAGAGACTAGATGAAGGACAAGGTGTTGAGGCGACAATGGTTGCCCACCAGGCCAAGTGGCATAAAACATGTATGCTCAAATACAATAACACAATGCTACGAAGAGCAGAGAAGAGACGCATCGCAAGCAGCTCAGCATTTGATAGTACTGACAATGTCCAGGCCAAGCGCGCCAGAACACACTCTTCAGAAGCCACTACCAGCGGCACCTCCTGCTTTTTCTGTGGAAAGTCTGGCACAGAGACCCTACATGAAGTAACAACCTTCCAGGTGGACACACGCGTACGGAAGTGTGCAGCGCAAGTTGGGGACAATGAACTCATAGCCAGGCTCAGCATGGGTGATATGGTGGCTCTGGAGGCCAAGTACCATTCCAAGTGTTTGTTGGCACTTTACTATCGTGCAAAGACCACTGTAGAAGCCGAGCAGAAAACTGACCATGAAGGTGTAATGTCAAGAATCGTACTGGCTGAACTGGTCCTGTATATCGAGGAAACCCACCTAGAAGAGGGCACCACCCCAGTCTTCAGACTCGCAGAACTTGTAAATCTATACACAACAAGAATGGAACAGCTCGGGGTTGTTTTGTGCCAGAAAGTTAATAGCACAAGGCTGAAAGAGCGCCTGTTAGCCCAGATACCAGGCCTGAGATCCCACAGCAAAGGCCGAGATGTTTTACTAGCGTTTGATGAAGACATTGGTGAAGCGCTAGGCAAAGCCTGCGAGCAAGACTGTGACACTGAGGCAGTTCACCTTGCGCGTGCTGCACAGATAGTTCGTCGATATATGTTTGAAGACACTTACCAATTCCGTGGATCATTCCCGGGCGGCTGTCAGGAGGACTCTGTGCCAAACGTACTAGTTGCAATGGTAAATATGGTGCTGGATGGCCCCACCATCAAGAATCAAAGCCATTCCTCTTCAACACAAGCAGCTCTTTCCATTGCGCAGCTTCTCAAGTTCAACAGTGTCAAGCAAAGTCGGAAGCAGGGAGCAACCAAGACACAGGAGCCTCCAGCTGTCAGACACAGTACGTCTCAAGAAACTCCTCTTCCAACCTATGTTGGGCTGATGCTGTATGCTGAAACACGCAAGAGAGGACTTGTGGACAAGCTCTTCTCTCTGGGCCTAAGCATCTCATATGACAGAGTCCTACGTCTTTCTGCCCAGATGGGAAACAGCGTGTGTCAGCTGTACCGCATAGAGGAAGTGGTCTGCCCGCCTACCCTGCGTAGCAATGTGTTCACAACTGCGGCAGTGGACAACATTGACCACAACCCAAGTGCCACCACAGCCAAGAATTCATTCCATGGAACAGGAATCTCGCTTTTTCAACACCCAACGTGTGCAGATGAGGGAGTGGATCGTAGCATTGCTCTCACTGGGCGTGATACTGGATCAAAGACGGTTGAGCCTCTACCAGAATATTACACGGATGTACGTCCTGTTGCTTCTTCTGTCAAAGGGCAAATGATCCCAGCTACTTCTGTGACCTCTCTTAGACGCCACAATTGTGAGCAGCACATAGAAGATGAGTATATGTGGCTGGAGAACACGAGAAGTGTTCTCAAAGATGATGTTGAGGCCTGTGAAAACACATCATGGGCTGCATACCATGCAAGGCACCAAGATCCAAAGCAACCAGTCATCACACCAACGTCCCTGCTTCCCTTGTTCCAGGAGTGCGCTCACACTGTGGCAATGATCAGACACTCTATTGATGTAGTCAGGAGTGCAGTTAAACATCTCAACCCAGGCCAAACTCCAGTTCTGACTTGCGACCAGCCACTATTCACTCTAGCAAAACAGATCCAGTGGAAGTGGCCAAACACATATGGAGAAGACCAACTGGTGGTGAAGTTTGGGGGGTTGCATATTGAGATGACGGCACTGAGGACCCTGGGTGACTGGTTGCAGGGAAGTGGGTGGACCCAAGCACTGGTACAAGCAGAGATCACAACTGAAGGAATAGCAGACTCATTTCTTCGAGCAGCTCACGTCACACGCACCAGAAGAGCACACCAAGTCACAGCGGCTGCGTTGTATAATCTCCAACGGCGTGCCTATGACAAGTACAGCACCACCAATACAGAAGATGATGAGCACCCTGAAAGCTTCGAAGACTGGTGCAGTCAGAGAGAACAGAGTTATCCGCAGTTTCAGTACTGGTCAACAGTCTTGGCACTGGAGCTGTCCACTCTGATCTATGTGCGATCTCTGAGAGAAGCCAATTTTAGCATGTACGTGGATGCTCTGACAGAACTGGCTCCGTGGTTCTTCGCACTAGACCACACGAACTATGCCCGATGGATACCAGTGCATCTACGGGACATGGCAGAACTGGCAAACAAACATCCAGACGTCTTCACAGAGTTTAGCAAGGGAAACTTCACAGTCCAGAAGACCAAGAGGATCTTTTCAGCAATCCCTCTTGACCAAGGACATGAGCAGAACAACGCGTATGTCAAGGGTGATGGAGGAGCCATCGGCCTCACAGACAATCCAACTGCACCGAGGCGCTGGATGGTTGCCGGACCGGAGGTTGCTAGAGTGATTGTGGAATTTGACGACTTCAATCTGCATCCACACGATCAAGAGGAGACACGTCACCACGAAGAGACACCAAGTGTGCAGAACACTTTTGCCAGAGATGTGCGCTCACTCGTGGCCGTCATTGAAGAGCTGGGCAACCCTTTCGAGGAGGACAGTCAGGACTTGCTGGTGCTCGACACAAAGGAGATCGCAGACCCTGCAGTCATAGAAACAGTCCGTAACGCCAAGCAGATTGGCCAAGACCAGTTTGAAGCATTCTCAAAGGAATGCATCGTGGACAGAACCAAGTCCATTGAGGTGGCAATCCACCGGAACAAGCTACCACTGTTTGCGACCAAGAGAGGACCCAATATACCCAAAGGAAAAGAACAGGTCAAATCTCTGAAGAATGATGTTGCGCTCTTCGCACGATTATATATCGGCTGCCAGACCCGTGATGGGAATCTAGAAGAGTTCTTCAGGCATGAAAATCAGCAATGCCCTCCAGCTTTATCTGACGGAGGGAGACTGTACCTAGGGAGCAAGAGTGACTTGCTGGTGTGCCTTGAAGGCCATGCTGAGCCTCAGTTTGAAGCTCCTACTGTCACTGCTGTTGTCCTCGATGGAGCAGTAATCGTACAGATGTTGAAGCCGGGTACTGCCAACACGTTCGAGGAATATGCACAGCAAGTGTTCATCCCATACGTTGTACAACGTTTCCAACATGTATCACGTCTTGACCTTGTGTGGGACAGCTACAGAGCAGATTCCCTAAAGGCATCAACCAGAGAACAGCGTGGAAAGGGAGTACGTCGGCGTGTTGTCCACTCAGCAGTCATACCAGGAAATTGGCAAAGTTTCCTGCGAGTTGATAGCAACAAAGTGGAGCTCTTCAGCTACCTCTCCACCATGCTTGCAGAGTCCTTTCAAGAAGAAGGCAAGGAACTGGTCGTCACTGATGGGGAGCAGGTGATCTGTGTTCCACAGCAAGAGGATGTCAACTCACTCGCACCATGCAACCAAGAAGAGGCAGACACCCGCATGATGCTACATGTAGCACGTGCTGCACAACATGGTCACCACCAGATACAGGTTCGAACAGTAGACAGTGACGTCGTGGTCCTAGCAGTGATGGTAGTCCAGAAACTACCAGCTGGAGACGAACTCTGGGTAGCCTTTGGGACAGGCAAGAACTACCGCTACATTGCAGCCCATGAAATAGCTTCCTCCCTTGGTCCGGAGAAGGCATGTGCTCTTCCAATGTTTCATGCCATCACAGGGTGTGATACTGTGTCAGCCTTTGTCGGACATGGGAAGAAATCTGCCTGGGCAACATGGAACACGCTGCCAGAACTCACTGATGCCCTGCTGAGTGTGGCAAATGCACCCACAAGCATCCAAGAGGATACAATGCATGTCATCGAGAGGTTTGTCATACTCCTGTATGACCGCACAAGCAAATGCAAGGACGTCAACAAGGCGAGAAAGCAGCTCTTTGCAAAGACGAACTCTGTTCAGAACATCCCGCCAACCTACGCTGCTCTGGAGCAGCATGTGAAGAGATCTGCCCTTCAGGGTGGTCATGTCTGGGGCCAGGCATTGGTACCAACGCCCGTGCTCCCTCCACCAACAGACTGGGGCTGGCATCGGAGTGATGATGGGCTCTACACACCACTCTGGACCACACTCCCTGAGGCATCCAAGGCCTGCTATGAGCTGGTGTCTTGCGGATGCAAGAAAGGCTGCAAAAACCGCTGCAAGTGCAAGAACGCTTCACTGCAATGCACTGGTCTATGTTTCTGTGAAGGCGAATGCCAGTAGATTGGGACAGAAAACTTGCTAACAAACATTATGATCTGTAGACATTCATAATTCTGGTGACCAGATTTGAAAAGTTCGGAATCATAATTAACATAGTGTGGCAAAATCTACGTTATTGTATTACATGTATGTACTGCAGGATTACACAAGTACTGTGCCTAGAGACTGGGCTTTTGGTCGACTATATAACTACAATCTGACCATACTGTAAACTACCCGTACTCTGTGTATTATTTTGACTAGCAATTTTGCCAGCAATTTGAAATAAAAAAGCAACTTGAGCAATTAAAGTGTGTTCCTGAAATCAGGTACTGGTTATTAGAGGTATTATGTCATTGAGTATTGAAATCTTCATCAAATGTCCACTTTTTCCACAAAATGGCGGCCAGTTTGGGGGCCATTTTTGAGAAGATTCATCTAAATATCTGTTAAACATTTATTGATGTTAATTCTGATGTAAAAAAAAGGGAATTTTGGCCCATCTAGCACCAAACTAACGACACATAATGAAGTCTATGTAATGAAGCTAATGTTAAATGGCGGCCATTTTGAACAATGGCCGCCATATCTTCCTAAGGGCTAATCTTGAATGCCTCCATATCCAAAAATGTTTAGAATATATTAATCTACATGTGTGGCAATTTTGGTGCTTTTAGACCAATTTGAACAATTGGTCTGCTATGCCGCTGTACTAATATATATATATATATATATATATACACACACACACACACACACACATATATATATATATATATATGTGTGTGTGTGTGTGTGTGTGTAAATATATATATATATATATATATGTGTGTGTGTGTGTGTAAATATATATATATATATATATACGTGTGTGTGTGTGCGTATATATATGTGTGTATATATATATATATATATATATATATTTATATATATATATATATATATATATTGTGTGTATATATCTCCTGTTTATTTTCAAAAACAAATGTAGCTGTTCCTAGTCCAATGAAGATAAATGCTTTAAACATATCTCTAATTCATATCTTGTGATTGACCAAATTTCATTTCTTTGCTTGCAAGTGCAGATTGGTGATGCCAAAAGACTTTCGTCCTATCACTCATAAAAAACCAGCCTACTATGACTGTCCCTTATTAGTAGAGATTTTGATATATTCTGATATGGAACATTATGAGGAAAAAAATACAGTATAAGAAAGATAAAGTAAAATAACAGGAATATATGTGGCCCGATGTCAAACGCTCTACCTCAAAGTTTAACCTGTCGAATACAAATAGTTTGCATTTATTTCTTTTATTCATAACGCTATTCTGAATACACTAAGACGGGAAAAAAAACAATTTTTGAATTTTTTAATGGTATCGTAGAGCAACATGCCTGAGTTCCTTATTTAGAAGCAACTATGCATGCATTACCCAAATGAAAGTCAAGAGGATGATTCACCGTGGAGAAAATGCTGGAGCATAATAAATGTAAGCTGATGTGAAGGGTGATGCCATTCAAAATGAACTAGAATGAGAGACAAACGCAGTCTTCAAATATCGAACTTCTGTTGGGACGAATGATCTTCATATTATAAGATGCGTTGCGCAATCGAGGTCAGTATTGAAATCTTTCCATCCAACCTTTGAAACTTTGGAACGTTCTGCTGCACCGGGCAAACTGTCATAGATAAGAGTGTAGAAACTGTTTCATTACAGAGAAAATGCCGGGGCATAGATACTACCATTTGATTTAGGAGATTGCTCAGCTCTAGATGGAATCAAGACTGTGATCAATGCAGATCACATATATAATTTTTATGGTAACGAGTAAACTTGACAAATTAGTTTACTTTGGCAACGAAAGGAAGTTTCTGAAATAAAAAAAAAAATAACCTCGGTCTGAATGCAAAAAAAAAAAAAATGAGTCTTAAGCTTCAACGAAGTGGACGCCTTGTAAGATCGATCGTGGCATTCTGCAAAACCTTGAGAAGATATCCTTTATGTATTCAAAAGAGGATCTAAAATTTTCATCTTTATGTTTACAAGAATTATGAAGTCTTATATTGTCATTTCTTAAGCTATTTGCAGTTTTCAAATATTTTCTAATATGAAATGGTCTCCTCAGTAACCTTTATATTGAAGTATAATTTCATCACTGAACCAATGTTGTTCGGCAGTAAAGCCAAGCAATGATTCGAAAAACATGTTGCCATGAAATATAAATGAAGAAATATAAATGCGTTTTCCTTTTTATTTTAAAAACCTGTTTTAAAGACAAAATGTCCCGGGAGAGACTATTTCCAATTTTTTAGCTAAAACAAGATATCTTAAATTCTTTAAAAAGGTAGTACCGTATCTTAAAGTGGTAAAGTATGGATAACCAGGTTGTAGGAGCTAGGGATACTTTACTGAGAAGAGAATGCATGAGCCAGGATACTTCATTTGTTATGGAAAACAGTGCTGTTTCTGATGAACTGGAATCAGGAGCCAAAATAGTCTTCAAATATGGAACTTTTGAGGAAGCGAGTAAGCTTCAAAACCTAAGAGGCATTGCACGATTAAATCCAGTTTTTAAAAATATTCAATAACCCTTATAGAATCTTCTATCAAATCAAAAAAAGAAAAAAATTAAAATCCTCATGGATAAAATTGCAAAAACTGTTTCATAGAGAGAAAATACATTAGAAATCGAGAACACAATTTGTCATAACTAAAGCTTCTGCTCCACTGGAATCAAGACCGAGGTTATTACAGGTCACAAACATAATTTCTAAGAAACTATGTAATCTTTAAAATTTAGTCTGATTTGAACAAATTGCATACATTGGTATTCCTCCTATAATACTAAATCCCTTCATCTGAAATTTGAAATATGATTTTCCCCCTCCTTATTTGAGATATCTTTTATACTTCAAAGTCCATCAATTAACATAGCTCGGTTGTATAGTCGAGATAATTGCATTTCCAACTGTTTAATTTATTCCCAGAGTTTCCATATCATCTTTCGTATTAGCTGGAAGAGTAATTAATTGGATGATGTTATTTGAGCCAAGCTGTTACATCACGATTATGAAAGCATAGGGTGGTATGAACTTTTGTAAATTAGTAATAACGTTATCAATTATATTTTTTTTCAAATATCCTCCAAATAACCTCCTGCGAGTGGTGTCTGCACCTACAATCCATGATAATAAACACAAAATTGAAAAATATAATAAGGCTGAAATCAAATAAAATTTAAAAAAAATAAAGAACGTTTGCTTCCTTCTCGTGAGAAACTGGAAATAAAAAGAATACTGTAATATAAAATAATCATCGAATATTATAGAAATATAGCTAAGGAAATATGTAAAGTTGAGCGCTATTCCAGAATATATAACTTAAATTCTCTAACAAAAGAATAACCGGCTGGCTATTCATTTTCCTAGATTCCTCTGAAATGCATGAATATGAACGGTGTTAGTGCCATTGTTCTTTAACGTCTCTGGAAATAGACTCACAAAAGAGTGAAACTTTCAGGACCACGATTTCCTAAAATTTGCCATATTTCGAAACTATTACTTAATTTTTCATCGTTTTCATTCGATTAATTTGTGTATAAATATTCCCTTTACGAATACAAATCTGCATTTGTCCGTTATACCATAAAGACCATTTTTTCTATGCTTTATACGATGTAAGATTGTTAATGTGTGTTTGTGATGCTTTTTTTATTAAAAAAAAAAAAAAAAACAATCGTGAAACTAATAATAAAAAATGCAAAAATCAGTCCCTTAAACAATTATTATTAAACAATTTAAGTGTTGAGGTTTAATATAAATTAATAGGATATTACTACATATTAGGCCTAAATTTAGTTTGTAGAATTATGGCAATGACATCTAGATAATTATAAAAAATAATCATATCGCCCTGCTAATAATTTTTGTGTCAATGACGTACTACACAAGGCAGAATATACAGTAGGTTTCTGAATGATTTTATTTATTATTCAGAAAATGGAATACTCCAGTGAAAATAATTTTAATACTGTATTCCTCGCATAAATATATATCAAGTGATTGTTTAATGTGCAATGTTAGTCAATGCTATCAAACTTGGGCTCTGTTGTTTTTGCCTGTAATGATAAGTACGTTAGTACTGTATTTGAAACCCTATGCTTCGTTACATCTTTTTGCTAGTTTTGGGGGATATAAAGTAAAACTTATCGGATAAAAAGAAATGAGCATTATGTAAAAGTATAATCCATAATTGTACCAACTACTCGAGATAAATAAAAGAAAGACAGCTGATGAGAACAAACTATGAAATGGAAGATGAAATATCGCTGGAAGATTAAAGGATGTATGAAGGCGATTGATTTTTAAATATTTTGGAACTACGATATCTAACAATTGATCTTTAAAATTTGAGTTTAATGATCAATTGAAAAAAAAGGCAAATCAGCATATTGCTAGGTTAAGTATAGTTCAAAAATGAAACCGCCTAAAATTACATATATGAACCAGGCTATAGTTTAGAGAAATCGGTGTTACTGTATGGCCATGAGTCGTGGTATGGCAATGAAAAGAATATTTGGAGTTAAATGGCAGGTTAAGATTAGAAAAGAAATTTTTCAGAGTTATACTCATTTTGAGGTATTTTTTAGCAATCTAATGCTGGAGTAGCCTATGCTGTATAATCTTCATTAAGCCCTAAACAATTAATGGCATTCACAACGGATGAATTGATGTTGCCTGATACATTTTAGGCTATGGTTATATATATATATATATATATATGTATATATATATATATATATATATATATATATATTTATATATATATATATATATATATATATATATATCAAAAATTTTAAACAATTTTATTTTTCCTAACATGCTCACCGAGAACTACTTTCTATAGGAGAGTCACTTGACCTCTCAATCTCGACCAAGATTTTCCCGCGTTATCCCCCTATCTCGCTCCATATAGTTTCTACCCCCGCCGCCAGGATACGCCCTGTGGGCAGGATTAGGGCAGGTCACTGCCTTCCCGGGTCAGCATCCTCATTAAGTTCGATGTTTAGCCCAACTCGGCAATGGAAGAATGGCACTCGGGGACGGACGGGAGGGCCATTACCCGAAAGTAGTTCTCGGTGAGTATGTTAGGAAAAAAAAAAAATTGTTTAAAATTTTTGATCTGTTCTGACACAATATACTCAGCGAGAACTACTTTCTATAGAAGACTTACACCTTAGGAGGCGGGAGAGCCATTCTGCCACTTGGTCGGGCACATAGAGCCTGGAGGGCTACGGAATGCGGGGGTACAGAGAGCAGATAGAGGGTAACTGCGGAAACCTTACGCTTATATTTTAAGACTCACCTCTTAACATCTTCTCTACTGAATCTTCTCCTGAAGAAGTAGGGACGAGTCTATTCACCGTTGGGGACGTCTTCTAGCCTGCCACTACACAGCTTGGAGGGCGGCGATGACTGTCCCAATGGAGAATCCATCCAAAGACTTTCTTGAATAGTCTTTGAGATAGTGGGCAGTGAAGGTCAACTGGTGCGACCAAGTGCCGGCCTGTAGGATCTGCCCCACTGCCATGTTTCTCTCAAAGGCCAAGGAAGTGCTCAGGCCTCTGATGTCATGGGGGCGGGGAGTGCCCGGTACTGCCACCTTGTCCTCTTCATAAGTCCTAGTGATGACCTGTCTCAGCCAGAAGGAAATAGTGTTCTTGGAGACTTGCTTCTTATTAACACCTGAAGAGACGAAGAGGTTCTTGGCACCTGGGCGGAGATGAGCCGTCCTTTCCAGGTACTTCCTGAGCGTCCTGACTGGGCATAACTTCAGGTCTTCCGTATTGCCTGTCTTGGGGATGGCCGGAATTGAGAAACCTTCAAACCTCGGGTCCCAGACTGCTGGGTTCTGAGTCTTTGCTACAAAGGAGGGTACGAACTTGAAGGATACCTCCCTCCACCCTTTGGAGTGTGCCACGTCGTAGGACGGACCATGGATCTCACCTACTCTCTAAGCTGAAGCCAAGGCTAGCAAGAAGACTGTCTTGAGGGTGAGATCTTTGTCCCCGATATCTTTGAGGGGTTCAAAGGGAGGACGACACAGCAATTTCAGAACCTTGGCCAGGTCCCATCTAGGCACTCTCCTGGCTTGAGGAGGACAGGACTGCTCGAAACTTCTAATCAGCATCGCTATGTGTCTCGAAGTCCCCAAGTCGATGCCTTTCAGGAGAAAGCCTTGGCCTAAGGCTGCTCGTACTCCTTTAATAGCTGGGATTGACATCCCTATTTTATCCCTAAGGTACCGAGGCTTTAAGAGGTCTTATGTGTTTTGCCGCGCACCACTTCGTAAAGGCGGCCCACTTTGCCTGGAAGACCACGGTAGAGGATTTTCTTAGGTATAGGGACATCCTCTTAGCTGTGGCGGAGGAGTACCCCTCCTTCTTCAGGAGCCGCTCGATAGTCTCCAGGCGTGAAAGCGAAGAGAGAGAGGGTTGTCGTGGAACTTGAGGATGTGAGGTTGACTCAGCAGATCTGACCTGGGGGGCAGAGGCCAAGGCGGATGGCTTGCCAGGTCTTTTAGATCCGCGAACCACTCTCTCTCCGGCCACCAGGGCGCTACCAAAGTCATCCTTAGGTTTTGGGAGGTTCTTACTCTGTTGAGCACCTGCCTTAACAGCGTGAAGGGGGGAAAGGCATATACGTCCAGGTTGTCCCACTTGTGCTGGAAGGCGTCTTCTAGGGCTGCTCCTTCATCTGGTACCGGGGAGCAATAGACCGGTAGCTTGGCGTTGAGCTTTGTTGCGAAGAGGTCCATCACCGGGGAGCCCCAGCGTTGAAGGATGAGTCTGGCCACTTCTGGGTGTAGGGACCACTCCGTCCCTACTATCTGACCCATTCTGCTGATGCCGTCGGCTAGCACGTTTCTTTTCCCGGGGATGAACCTTGCTAGAAGTATCACCTGGTGCTCGTCCGCCCAATGCAGGATGTTTATGGTGAGGTCGCACAGTTCCTTCGACTTCATGCCACCTTGCTTCTTTATGTAGGCTACCACCGTGGCGTTGTCGCACATTAGGGCCACGGTGTTTCCCTTCAACCGACTTGCAAAGTGCAGACATGCCTTCTGTACTGCTTTTAGCTCCAGGACGTTGATGTGGAGCTGCCTTTCGGTCTCCGACCAGGTACCGCTTGCTGTTTCCTCCCGCAGGTGGGCTCCCCACCCTAGGCTGGAGGCGTCTGTGAACAGGAGAAACTCAGGGGGACAGGACCCGAGGGGCATCCCCTTGAGGGAGTTCGACTGGCATCACCACCATTCTAAGGCTGCTCTCGTGTCCGGAAGGACCGGAATCAACGCTTTCTGAGAGCCTGTCTGGGACCATAGAGCCTTGAGGTTCCAATGTACGGGTCTGAGCCGTATCTTCCTTTCGCCCTCCCGGGAAGCTCCGACAGGAACGGCTGAATGATATTGATGAGGTTCTGTATCCTGTCTTCCGAGGGGAAGGCCTTCCCCTGCACGGTGTCCAACGTCATACCCAAGTACCCCATTCTGTTGGATGGAGTTAGGTTCGATTTTTCCAGGTTGATAATGATTCCCAGACTCCTGCAGAATTGGAGGAGGTCCTTCCCTTGCTCTTCCAAGAGGGCCTATGAGCTGGAAAGGAGCAACCAGTCGTCCAGGTATCTGATGAGGCGGATACCTCGTTCGTGAGCCCATACTGAGACCGTCGCGAAGACCCTCGTGAACACTTGAGGGGCCGTCGACAGGCCAAAGCAGAGGGTCCTGAACTGCAGGATCTGGGAGCCCCATTTTACCCGGAGGAACTTCCGACTCGACGGGTGGACCGGAATATGGAAGTACGCGTCCTTGAGGTCGATCGTCATCATAGAATCCTTCTCCCTCAAGGACATCAGGACGGATTTTGGGGTGTCCATCTTGAAGTTCGTCTCCTTGACGAACTTGTTGAGGGCCAACAGGTCTATCACTGGTCTCCACCCCCCCCCCCCCCGCCGTTGCTTTCTCCACCAGGAACAGGCGGCTGTAGAAGCCTGGCCCTGGGAGAAGGACTTCTTCCATGGCTCCCTTCTCTAACATGGAGGAAACTTCTTTTTGCAGGGTGGCCCTTTTCAACGGGTCCCTGGTAGCCAACCATTCTGTCTGGGTGGCTGGAATAAGAGGGGGTGGATCCGCTATGAAGGGGACCCTGTAGCCTTCTTTCAGGACGGACACCGTCCAAGCATCCGCCCCATGCGTTTTCCATGCTTGCCAATGTGGTCTGAGGCATCCCCCAACCCGAGGCTTGGGCAGGAGTAGGGGGCCTCTCCCTCTACCTTCTCCTAGAGGGGCCGGCCTGATCTGCCTCTCTTCGAGGCGGAGTAACCTGACCTGAAGGAGCTGGCAGAAGCTGGTGCTCCTCTGCGGGAGGGCTGTGGAGTTGTTGTCCAGGAGGAGGAGGGGGGCGTCCCTCCTCGAAGAGCTGGGGGTGGCCTGAGGAGTCACGGCACTATCCGAGACTGATCTCCTGTAAGGCGGCCTCCTGGAGGATGTTTGTCTGGGGGCGTTGGTCTCTCTCCTCTTGGACACCTTCTCCATTAGCACTTCTAGCTCCTTCAACGGAAACAGCGACTCACCTCCTAGGGGTAGACTACGAACCACTCGGGCCTCCCTGTCAGGGATTTTCCTTGCCAACTTAGAAAGCACTGTGGCCCCTTTTTTAAGGACCCAGTTGGCCGTCAAGGAGAGTGCTTGATAAGCCATAAACTTGAGGGCTTTCCCCCCGGAGGTGAGAAGGTCCGTCAGGAGACCATGTTGCTCAGGATCGTCGGGTTCTGTGGAGGCTCGTACGTTAACCAACGTGGAGGCCCACCAGTCCAGCCTTGAGGAGACGTTCACAAGATCTCTTGACATCTCCTCCATCATGGCGGCTTCAGTGGGTGAGAAGGACACAGGGGCTGAAGAGGCCCTTTCGTCCGAGCCGCCTTGTCCCAGGATATCCAAGGCTGGTTCCACCCTAAAGGGACCTGGGCGCCGTCCTTCCGGGATATAAACCTTGCCCTGTGGTTTGAGGCCTTGGAGGAGTTTGGAGGCATTCTGGGACTTGGGGGCCTCCGCACTGCTGGCCACCAAGTTGTCAATGTATTCTTGTCCCAGTACTAGGTCTGGGGCGAGAGGAAGGGCCAGGGAGGACTTCGGCAGGGCGTCACGGTGAGTGTATCTCAGGAGGCTCGACCTCCAGGCATTCACCTAAGGCGCCGAGGGTTCTGGAATTCCATGGAGACTCCTGATGAGACCTACCACCCTTCTGTAGGCGGAGTCCTCCAACGGGGAAGCCTCGCCTCCGTCGGCCGAGACCTCGGCTTGGCGTGGGGGCGCCGTGCTTGGACGGTAGACAGGGCGTTCTCCTCTTGGTTCCAGGGAGGTCGACCCGTAACCGTAGGGGCGCTCCGTACGCGGGTGGGTCTCGCCGTAGGGCGGGAGTCACCGGCTCTGGGAGGGCCTTCGACTGCCCCAAGGCTCTGGAAGAGGAGGAGGACACGGTCCCGGTGGGATGACCCGACCACGGGAACCGGTCCTTCCTGCTCGGCGACCGCCCCAGCTGGGCTGGTTCGGACGGGCTGCCTTCTCGGAAGCGCGTTTCCCCCCACTGGGCGGGGTGAACCGGAGGCCTCGAGGACTTGTGCCTAAGAGCGAGGTCCTTCCTGCGTGGCAGGTCGAGCGGTTCTAGGCTGTGCGAAGGTAGCGACAACCTAGAGGCTCGTTCACTGGACCGAGAGTCTGGAGAGCGGTGCCATCTGGACTCTCCTGAAGGGACGTAGACCCATTCGCCGCCGGGAGAGACATCCCTCCTGTACTTACTGGAGTGAGAGCGGGGGGCGCTTCCTGCTGTGCCGCGACCTCGACCTGGAGCGGGAACGATTGCTTTCGGCCCGCTCTCTCTTCCGGTGTCGTTTCCCCCCTGCGTTCTCCTCCGGAGGATGAATCTGCCTCCGAAGAGTCTGAGGGCGCCACGTTCCTCGCGTAACGGCTGCTCGAGTGATGCGCGGGGAAGCTCTTCGCCGTCGATCGTCCGAGACAGGATGTTGAAGAAAGTCCTCGGGAACTGCTGTAGAGATCGAGGGCACTGTGTCTACTCTATCCCTGCTAGGAGGCCAGGAGCCCAGGGACACGTCCATCCTAAGCGGTGACCTCCCCGGAGTCTTCGGCAATTTCCACCCGAAGGCATCGCTACTCGGGCGGCGAACTCTAGCGTGGTTGTCCTCTGGAGGGGGAGAACCCGACGCACCGGCCCACGAGAGCGGGGGGGACTCAGAAATCGCAATACTGCCCCACACTGGGTCTTCTGAGGAAGCGTGATCCCCTGCCACGTGGCCCGATTCCCCCGAAGCACTAGCGGCCCATCCGTTCTCTCCAGAGGGGCCAGCCCTTGGTTCCTCCCTCACACTGGGTTCACCGGGGAGAACACTATGGCTAACTATAACACTGGGGGCTTGATGCCCGCTCCTCTGTGAAGGAGACGGAGAGCCCGAGGCTTCGTCGGACCGATCACTGACCGCCGGTAAAGAGGATACGCCACTAACTTTCTTGGGGGAACGCTTAGACGACTTCTTCTTGGTACTATATCGTACCCACTGTATGCCGTCCCAACTTACACAGTCCGGACACGTGTCCGAGGAGGAGCAAACTTTACCCCTGCACGTGGAACAAAGGGAATGAGGGTCCACTTCTGGCTTAGAGAGGAAAGCCCCACACGACTCTCCTGCTCTAGGACCAGGGCAACGACGTACATGCTCCATCGTTCGCACACGAAGGGCCAACACTATCGAGTTACAGGAACACTGGATATAGGAAAGGGGAACGTACTGAGAACACTTTGCGAAAACGCACTACGCAGAAAAAACACAAGTCCCCACACTGGAAACACGTGGAATCACAACGCGCCAAAGGATCGAGAATTAAGCGAGAGGGTAAGATGTTTCACATCTCACGACCAAGAACTTAATGAGGATGCTGACCGGGAAGGCAGTGACCTGCCCTAATCCTGCCCGCAGGGCGTATCCTGGCGGCGGGGGTAGAAACTATATGGAGCGAGATAGGGGGATAACGCGGGAAAATCTTGGTCGAGATTTAGAGGTCAAGTGACTCTCCTATAGAAAGTAGTTCTCGCTGAGTATATTGTGTCGGAACATATATATATATATATATATATATATAAGTGGGCGTGGTTTTTGTTAAGAAATTATGTAATTTTGCATTGGTGACAATAAGATATTTATTATAGCGATAATTGGGAAGGTTGAATGAACCTAGTGTTATTTGGTACTTTTGTTTATTTACTGTCTCAAACCAAATCTATTTTCTTCCCATATCGTGGCTGTAATAATAAATATACCCCATTACACAAACACACCCACACACACAAAAACATAGCAGCTTTTTATGACGGATAATCTCTGAAACCAAATACTGCAATAAGCAGCAGATATCTCTCGACATTTAAATGCAATATTTTTCCATCCATCTTGCCGTAACTTTTACTCCTACGTCTCTCAGGTATTGCACGAAAAAGTTCATAAAATGACAAAGGTTTACACAATATGTTGAATCCAGATCACATTTAAACTCGCAACCAATATTCCTCTAGGCAGATTGATTTCCTCGAAGATCAATTATTACAACTTGAGCGAAAGAATGAAAATAGAAAAGATATTCTTATATACATTCAACCATTGATTTTATGAACTCTGAAAATTATTGTTTGCTGACAGCACATTTTGGTAGTGGAAGTTGAGATGATCCTCTATTTTGATAGTTCAAAACCGTATGGATTAGGTCATATATTACATTACAGATTGCGTATTGAGTCTGGGCATCCTAATCGCCTTCTAATACACTGTTAAACAAAGTGATCGGATATTCCCCGTTAAATATACTATTCTCAGCTGTATTTTAGTAAAATACATGCGATTCTCATTGTAGCTTACTTCTTTTATTAACTTTTATGTCAATTCCATGCAACAATTATTTAAGAATTTTTTCCTTTTTTTACGGCAAATTTTTAGTGTAGTTAAGGTATCCCTATTACCTATCACATGAAAACCTCACCACGGACTGATTTATTTCTTTATGATAGGTTCAAATAATAAAAAAAGATATATATATATATATATATATATATATTTATATATATATATATATATATATATATATGTATATATATATATATATATATATAAATATATATATATATATATATATATCGCAACTCATTCCTTGACAAAAAATAAAAGACTTCAATATGCTTGGCAATGATGATAAAGATGATATAGATAATTAATATAT
>NC_090737.1:107027567-107030067 GCF_036898095.1 Palaemon carinicauda | reverse complement strand
AGTAGCAAATTATTATTATTATTATCATTATTATATTCCAAACTAGAAATTATATGTCCTTTCCGGTGTATGCACACAGGGAAATCATTCGAGAATTGTATACAAACAAAGGGTTAATCTTTCGAAAAACAACTGGTAAAGCTGTTATTATGGAATTAATCGAAAATATATATGTATTACCTGAAAAAGGTACATACTATTTTTGGGGGTTCTTAACAGCAATTACTGACGTCATCTTTTCTAGATAGAAAGTAATCATGGAACAATAAACATATTATTCAGAGAATAAATATTTAGTCTCATACAAAACAATAAATCTTTATATTTTCATACTAATGATAAAACTCTTTATTAGTTTCACTCTGTTGGCTAACTAAAGTTAAAAATGTCCTTCATATTTACAACCTATATTTTTTTTTTTCATCAATATAAGTTATTGAACAATTTTATAATAATATTTATGGTTCACATTTGAACCCAAAAAATTTTAAGGAAGTACAATTTTGACTGAGGAAAAATGCATATTGAATCCCCTGAACAAAAAATATTGAATAAAAGTGATACGTTAATGCATCTTATTCCAAAAGACTTATACGGAAATGACTTTTACGTTATATCCAAGTCTGAAATTCCGTCTGAATGAGGAGTCGATCTAAAATTTTTCTTTTAATTCTTCCTTCCTCAGAAAATAGAAAAAAAATAAATACATAAAAATTAAACGTTGCATTTTCAATCAGCAAAAATAAAAAAACATTTTTTTTTTCATGTACAGCAATAGCGATATATCATGAATGGAAGTTCTGAATCAGTTTGCCTATTCCTAGTTGCGTGCGTTATGTTGCATCACTTGATAAGCGTGGCTGGCTTAATGCATTACTCTTGTTATTATATTACCCGAGGCTCAAAAAAAGAATAGGTTTCAGCTGTCGAAGGAGAGAGAGAGAGAGAGAGAGAGAGAGAGAGAGAGAGAGAGAGGTAATGGATAACTGTTCTGGTAATTTAGTGAATAACCACAGGATGTTCAAGATATTAGTTCAGAGAGAGAGAGAGAGAGAGGAGAGAGAGAGAGAGAGGTAATGGATAACTGTTCTGGTAATTTAGTGGATAACCAAAGGATGTTCAAGATATTAGTGCACAGAGAGAGAGAGAGAGAGAGAGAGAGAGAGAGAGAGAGAGAGAATCGTTTTCATAAACCTTGTGTGTTTATTAATTACCATTTTTAAAGTTTATAACTTTTTATATTTTGGTATTTCGGATAACAAATGTATATTTAAGAAATGAAAGACATTGTCACCTAGTATATTAAGGAAACGTTTTTACAGAACGAATTTGATGTGTAATGAAAGAGATTTATAATGCCAAATGTCTATAATTCACTTTATGGACAGGCGACGTGTTTTGGGCGAATATTAGGAAATGATGTTATAGGTTAAGGGTATAATACTCGGCATTTTGATTTCATTCAGGTAGAGCTGAAGAAGTTGTATCTATTGTATAATGTAATAAGATTTAACATCGCTAAATGTTGAATTTTCAAAGACTATTATTTATTATATGTTTATATGATTTCTTTGAAAATGCATATTATACTATTTATAAGCATGAAATATGTGTTTACTTGAAAATAATAACAAGATATTACCCGACAAAGTAAATCAGGAAGAAGAAAAAACATAATTATCAACTTAAAAATTATATATTCAGCATAAGTAAACTTTAAACTAGATTAAATTAAGAATATTAATGCAAATTTGATTTAAAGATAAAATTGGAACTGGTAAAACGAATGATAGTTATTATAAATTTTAAGTAAAAACTTAGAAGACTTAAAAACCGATAGTCCTAACTTCATCAATATTGGGAAAGAGTATATAGCAAAGAAATCAAGCTCGTTAGCATTTTTCTGGTAAATTCTTCAAGTTCGCTTTCCAATATTTCATTATAATTAATGTGTACAAATTGTAATGGGTAACATAAGAATCATATAAAATTATTATTTTGTTGTTGCTACAATCTGCTGTCATATGCTAATAAATTGTATCTAGGGGTGTTTCCTAGTAGAAATTAAAGAAAAAAAAATAGAAAATAAGAAAAATCAGGGGAGGACTCTAAACGTCAAACATTTAGTGCCTTCTCAAACACTGGGCCCAACACGAAAAATGATCATACGCTCATGATACATTTAACCAGCGACACTTTCTAGAAGATTGCAATCAAATTGTGTTTATGATTAGCTAACAACGTATTTACTGTGGACATCAATAAATTCTGTTTATATTTTAGGTGTTCAATATTATGGTTGGGTTCCAACTCAATGCTACTAGAATATTGGGGGTCTACTTTATTCATTTTTTGTGATACTAATTATCTGTATTTTATATATGCTCACCTAAAGCTATAGCCTAAAATCAGAAGAATATTATTATTGGAATTATGACTTTGTTTCATTAATTGAGAAAAAAAGATACTATGAATGCGTGTTTTACTAATAGCAGACTTC
>NC_090737.1:107015067-107020067 GCF_036898095.1 Palaemon carinicauda | reverse complement strand
CACCGATCACCAGATATACCTCGCCATTTAAATGCAATATATTTCCATCCATATTGCCCTCACTGTCATTCCTACGTTTTTCTGATATTGTGCGAATAAGGTCATAAAATGACACAGGTTTACACAATGTGTTGAATCCAGACCACCTTTATACTCACAACCAATATTGCTCATGGCGGATTGATTTACTCGTAGTTCAGTGATTCCAGCTTGAGCGAAAAAAACATACCCCTTCAGCCATTGATCCAATAAACTCTGAAAATTATATTTTGCTGAAAGAATGTTTTGATTGTGAAAGGTGAGATGATCCTCTATATTGATAGTTCTGAATCATGTTGATTAGGTCGTACATTACATTACGGATTGCGAATTAAATCTGGGCATCCTACTTTTCTTCTAATTTATTGTTAAGGAAACAGAGGATTCTAATAGAATATTCTCCGTAGAATATATGGTTCTCAGCTGTATTTCAATAAAATATAGGTGACCCAAATTATACCCTAATTTGTTATTATCTTTTACGTCACTGGGTGGCAGCATCTATTTTATGATCTTTACCGTTTTTTTTTTTTTATGGAAAATGTTTAATTGTAGTTGAGGGTTCAATTTTGTTTGTCACATGAAAACCTCACAACAGACTTTTTGATTTCTTATTAGTATGTTCACATGAAGAAAAAAATTATCGCAACCCTTCCTTAAAAAAAATTTAAAATAAATGACTTCAATATACTTTACAACAATGATAAAGATGACACTGATGATAGGAAAACCACAGTGAAAGATGCTCATTTTACCCCAAATATAAATCTGACACTATTCATAAGTCTCTCCAATAAAAAAGATCAAATAGGATTAGTGATATCATTACCTGATCCATTGTTACTTATTTCTATTTCGATGTAGAATTTATCTTTTTTTCTAGGAAAATTCGCCTTAACTAATATGAAAAAAATTACACATTAAAGTAATACATAAATCCTTCAAAGGGAAGGCGGCAATAGTGGCCCACAAGTGGCCAAATAGCGTGTGGTTCCCTCTGGTATTGGAACTATGCCTAAAATTTGTTCCGCTACCAGATCCATCCCTGTCTCAGCGAGTACAGAAGTCGACTGTCTTCGCTTCATTACTGAAAACAAGAAACCTACATCTCTTGATTTTCTCTCACTAGTTTCTTTCCAAGAACATGCTACCTATCATCAGGTGGGTTCCCTAGAGGAAGATGTATCTCTATGTCCAGTGGGGTGCCTAAGGTCTATCTTCATAGAACTTCAGACTTTATGGGAGGATAGCTGTTCAGATGAGAAACCTTGGCCTCAAGGTTTTCTATTACTAAGGGCGAAACTCACCTGTGTTATTCGCAAATCGGGTCCTGACAGTAGACCCGCTAGTCATGATCTGAGAGGAGTTGCTTTTTCCATAAAATTTCCTTATTTACATGGACCTTGAACATCTTTTTCGTTCACCAACTGGTGGTCATCCAAGGTGTTCCTTATGCACTATGCAAAGCAAGTGGAGCAACTCAAGTAAGCTGTGGTACAAGCAGGTAAAATCCTTTAACCTACTGTTCTAACTCTGCGAAGAAGAGTGTAATTAACTTGGGACGATTAATTAAGAGGGATGGTGTGTAGTCACTCTGTGTACTACACACTGAGCGATAGGCCACGAAAGTGTCCTTACGAACTGTTCCATTGACGTTGGTGAACTATAGCATAATACGGACACTTGTGCCAAGCCTTCCTTACGCTAGTGTAATTAAACAGTATACAGACTGTAGCATTATTATTTATTTAATTAAAGTGGCAAGTCTGTTTCATGGTAGATGAAACAATATTTTCTGTTGACTGTTTTCTTTGTGCTTTAATAGATATCATCCACTTTTAAAATTTCTTTTTATAAAGGTAGATGAACCCTTCGTTTTATTCGTCCACACTCATTTTTATTAGATATATACTGAGCATTGAGATTAAAATATGGATATTTTTATCATGGTAAGTCTTTTAAGATTGTTCCCTGATTCAAGTGGCAGAGATGCAAATTTGTTCCTATGCGGATATGACCTTTATCCGATAGTTTTTAAGATTGGTCACCTTGTGGAAGGTGTCACAAATTCTTTTCGACTTTGGCGACTCTTATACAAACTTTGCTTTATAATGTATAGGGCGAGACCACTATACAAGCTTGACATTTTGTCATCCATATGTTTTTATGTACTCCTCGAGACTTTTCCATAGTCTAGTATGACTCATCCCTGTAGGGGGCAGGAAGCACTAACATAGTTCATACTTAGATGAAATGATGTATGACGGTAACATCATAGGTCTCTAGGTCTAGACGGACCAGAAAAATACTTTCTTGAGAGTACGGCACTGATTGGGAATCCACAGATACAGTAATGCTCTGGTAAACTTCCATCAGGAGGACATAGCCTGAGCCCAAAAAACGGATTTTGAGCGAAGCGAAAAATCTATTTTTGGGTGAGGTAGCCCTGTTGTCGTGATGGACCCGCCCTTCCTTTTATTGTAAAAGGGCTTATTGACCCTTCCCTATAACACAGTATCTGTACCACCTTGTATATCGCTACAAGGAAAAAAGAGGGCGCCACCGCCTTAATCAGATACACACTGGAAACGGAATAGGAGAGATGCTTTATGAGTGGCTCTCTTTTCATTCTCGATTCAGATTCTTGTCACTCTTCCCCTTCGAAGCGTTAATAATGTTTGGGGCGAAGATAGCTATGTGATGTGTCAAGAATACGTCCTCTGATCTTATGCGTTATCCCTGTTAAATTATTTAGGGATATTCGCTCCAGGAGTTAGAATTCTGGATACCTTACGGTAATATTCTCTGGGAATATTACTGTAGTCAAATATACCCTAGAAAGGTACCTTATAGGAACTTCCATCAGGACGATATGGCTACCTCACCCACAAATAGATTTTTCGCTTCGCTCAAAATCCGTTTATTTTTGTTTATTCTAAAAATATAATAACGTGACAGAAGGTGCTAGAATCCAAGGATTAAAGAGATGTGCACATTGTTTCTTTCCATGGCCGATAGATGGCCATAGCAGTAAGTACCAAATTGCTAATTATCCTACCATCAATTCATTTTAATTTAATTTAATTAATTTGTCTCTATATCGTCACCAAATTTCTAAAAAAACAAACGCACATAAATTTCATGTCCTTTCTGTCTGGCCACAGCCTAATTCTTAGTAAATAATAAATCATGCGAAAAAAGTTCTCTGAAATATATCCTCAGCAAACAACGGACTGTTCAATTACATTTGGTGGTCAAGGGTGTGTCTCCCGATAGGCCATATGTAATAAAATCTATTAGATGATCTAGTAAAATCATAATTTGTCGATCTAATTTTCAATTACCTATTAATAAAACCAGAATATAAGGAATTTGTTATATGGCATGACATCTAGTGTCAATAAAAACTAAGTAGAACAACAATATTGTTACATTTCAAAAACCATAAAACGCATACTTTTTTATGCGTCCTCACTTACAATTTAGCTAGTTATACTTCACCGCCAATAGATGGCATCAGAGGTATTCTTTCCTAAGTAATATACTCTATTATTTGAGGCCCACGTGTTTGTAGAAAGTTTGCTAGGGAGGTGGAGCCTAGAGAATTGGTATTCGTGAATTGTTCAACGATCGTTTTCTTATTAGCAATTATTTTTATCAGAAAAAAAATGTTCAATTTCCATACGCTATAGGAGTGTACCTAGGTTTATTCATAAACCTGTTTATTATACTATTTCTTCATCAGAACATATAAATGGTAAGCATTTTTTCTGTACAAATAAACAAGGTAACAATCATAAGCTGAGTAACAATCATAAGCAGAGTTCAGATTGATTGGACGTGTTAGGGAGAGGGCTGCCTAATAGAATGTCCTTGAATGAAAAAAAATGATTATTTTTGAGAGATTCAAATAGTTCAATGGTTATTAGGTATGTGGCAGAAAAGTCATGACTATGGTATAATTTGAGGTTTTAACACAATCTACAAACACAAATCGAATAATAAAAAATAAAATGGTTAGATTTCTGTGTCTTCACAAAAGCCTGACTGTCTTACATCATCTACGTGTGAATTTGTGGTTGTCAATGAGGGCGTTGCAACGGTAAACCACTTAAAATTAAACGTTCCCATCTTTTCCTCAGTAAATCTATGCATATTAGTAAAGCTTTTTGTTTATACAATAGAGGTTAAGAATTATATTATTCATATATATATATATATATATATATGCATATATATATATATATATATATAAAGATATATATATGATTATATATATATATATATATATATAAATATATATATGTTAATATGTATTTATGTATATATATATATATATATGTATGTATATATGTGTGTATATATATATATATATATATATTTATGTATATATATATATATATATATGTACACACCTATATATGTAGGTATGTGTATATATATATATATATATGTGTACACACCTATATATGTAGGTATGTATATATATATATATATATATATTGGGGGGTAGCCGACATCAACAAAAAACAAAACAAAAAAGGGGACATCTACTCTCTACGTTCCTCCAGCCTAACCAGGGACTCAGCCGAGTTCAGCTGGTACTGCTAGGGTGCCACAGCCCACCCTCCCATATTTCCACCACAGATGAAGCTTCATACTGCTGAGTCCCCTACTGCTGCTACCTCCGTGGTCATCTAAGGCACCGGAGGAAGCAGCAGGGCCTACCGGAATTGCGTCACAATCGATCGCCATTCATTCCTTTTTCTAGCACGCTCTCTTGCCTCTCTCACATCTATCCTCCTATCACCCAGAGCTTTCTTCACACCATCAATCCACCCAAACCTTGGCCTTCCTCTTTTACTTCTCCCATCAACTCTTGCATTCATCACCTTCTTTAGCAGACAGCCATTTTCCATTCTCTCAACATGGCCAAACCACCTCAACACATTCATATCCAC
>NC_090737.1:106975067-107002567 GCF_036898095.1 Palaemon carinicauda | reverse complement strand
AGTAAATAACTTTTCATTCTAGATCTAAAATAATAAATGTAATATGAGACTGCATTACGGTGTATCATTCTTATTGAAGATGAGTAGAATAAATAATGATAAAATCTTATGATTTATATTATGCAATCTAATATTTTCCTATAAGGACTGCTTCTTATATATATATATATATATATATATATATGTATGTATTCTACCAAACGTGTGTCACACAATTATACATAATTATTTTGTATATATTATACTTGTATCTGCGCTCTTCCCTCGCACTAAAAAGAACCTGAATGATCGTGTCTCCGGTTTTGCTCTGTAACATTGTCTGTCTCTCGAACTTGTTATGTTCTGTTGACTTGAAGTTTTGTATATAAAGGAGAGTGTTCCTTAATAAACAACTCAGTTGATTGCATCCTGCCTTTTCGTTCACAACCCTCTCTTGGCACTGTCACATTGGTGACCCCGGAAGTCGACTCGCTCCCACTGCCTTCCACCCCCACCTCCCTCGCCCCTACATGATTGGTACTACGACGGCCTCTACTACAGCAGTTGGCGCTGTGGCCACCCCATTGAAACTTTCACCGTTCGCCAGCGGAGAGGCATTTGCTTGGTTTCAGCGCGTAGAAGTCCAGTTTCGCATCAACGGCGTGACTCGCTCAACCACCAAAGCAGATTATGTTCTCGCGGCGATACCCTAGGACACCTTCCCGGAAATATCCGACTGGCTTTGTGAACAAGGAGACACTCCATTAGCGTATGACGCCCTGAAAACATACCTTCTGCACCAGTACTCGCCGTCGCCAGCCGCCCGTAGGGCAAATCTTTTTCAGCTCTCGCAACCAATGTTGGGGGACCAAGGGGCTTCGCTTGCCCTCAGGGAGATGACCAATATCACTGGCATTCAACCTGCCGCAGACGGGTCTCCTTGTGAGGTGAACCTACTGCATGCCCTTTGGATACGCCATTTACCCGGACCTATACGCGCTGCGATACCCGATGTCGATAGTTTACCCATAAAGGACTTGGTGACCAAAGCCGACGCCCTTATGGACAGCCACTTCAAGACCTCCATTAACGCCTCCACCCCTGACGAAGAGGATGCCTATTCATCGTCAACTAAAGCTGACATGAATGCCGTAGGACATACACGCCCACACCGTGACGTGCTGAAGCAGAGACAAAGCTGCCCAACACCCACCAATCGCTCGCGCCCCAACAAACGACTTCTACAGCCACTTACTACCTCCCATCCGCCGCAGTTTTGCTACTACCACTTCAGATTCGGGGCAACTGCGAAGAAATGTGCCGAGGATTGTGAGTGGCCAAAAAACGTGTAAGTAGGCCATCGCATGTGGCGGTGGCCTCCCATGTTTCTAATCTTTTCTTTTTACAGGATGCAGGAACGGGCGTGCGATTTTAGGTAGACACGGGGTGCTTGTCGTTCTCTTTTGCCAAGGAAACTCTTAAAGGCACGACGTTGTCTGTCTACATCTGCCGAAGTCCGCTTGGTAGCTGCCAACGGATCTGCGATACCCACCTACGGTTACGAGAACCTCTCATTATCGTTTGGAAACGGTAAATCAATTGGAGGTTTCTCGTTGCTGACGTCACAATGCCAATCCTCGGTGCGGATTTCCTCTCTCATTTCCACCTTCTGGTCGATGTCGCCCACCGACGATTGATCAACGCAGACTCGTACTTGTGGACACCTCTTAAAGCCGCCCCCTCTAACCTCGCTCTCCACATCAGTGTACCCACGGATGCCTACGCCCACCTCCTCACGTCGTACCCGGAAGTTTTCCGTCCAGAACTTTGCCAAACGCCCACGGTTCCTGCCAAGCACGGTATTTATCACCATATCAAGACGACGGGACTCCCAGTCTTCGCAAAATTCAGACTTCTGGCACCGGAACGATTGGCAGCCTCCAAACAGACGTTCGCCGAAATGGAGGAAATGGGCCTTAGCCAAAAGGCCTCCAGCCCATGGTCGTCACCCTTGCACATCGTTCTGAAGAAAGACGGCTCCCTCCGTCCATGCGGGGATTACAGGCGACTGAACATGCAAAAAGAACCGGATCACTACTCCCTCCCAAATATTGCCGACGTGACCTCCTACCTGCATAAAGCAAAGGTTTTCTCTACGCTCGATCTCCTGAAGGGGTATTATCAGGTGCCTATGAACCCAGAAGACATCCCCAAGAACGCCATCAATCCGTTTGGTACATACACCTTCAATTACTCCTATTTTGGCCTTCGTAATGCTGGGGCAACGTTTCAACGTCTCATGGATGGCATCTTAGGGGACCTCCCTTTCTATGTATGTTATGTGGACGACATACTTGTGTTCTCCTTCTCAAAAGAGGAACACCTCCGTCACCTGCGCATCGTGCTCGACCGACTGCAACAAAATGTCCTTGTAGTCTGGTACGACAAGTGTATCTTTGGCGCCAACGAAGTGTCGTTCTTAGGGCACCGCATCACTCCTGAAGGAGTCCTTCCCCTCCCTGAGAAGGTAGCAGCCGTTCAGAACTTCCAAGCGCCCTCGACCGTCAAAGCTTTGCAGGAATTCTTGGGCATGATCAACTATTATCACCGTTTTCTGCCGCCAGACTTAAAATCCCCAGCGAAGCATCACATACCAACGGACTTGAACTCTGCAACGCCCGTCTTCCTGCGCAACGACACTTGCAAGCCACCACTAACGCCCCTTTACACGGGCCCTTTCCTTGTGATCTGACGCAGTCCGAAAGCATTCCTACTAAACATTTGGGGCAAAGAAGACTGGGTCTCCATTGATCGTCTAAAACCTGCTTATCTTCTGCCAGATAACCCGCCTACAGTTTGCCTCTCGAGATCAGGGCGGCCTATTTAACATGTACAGCATGTCATTTTTATGGGGGGAGCCATGTACCAACCATGTGTCACACAATTGTACATAATTATTTTGTATATATTATACTTGTATCTGCGGTCTTCCCTCGCACTAAAAAGAACCTGAATGATCATGTTTCCGGTTTTGCTCTGAAACCTTTTCTGTCTCTCGAACTTGTTATGCCCTGTTGACTTAAGGTTTTCTATATAAAGGAGAGTGTTCCTTAATAAACAACTTATTTGATTGCATCCTGCCTTTGAGTTCACAACCCTCTCTCAGCACCATCACAGTATGTATGTATAAAGATATATATGTATATATATATATTTATGTATATATATATATATATATATATATATACATATATATATATATATATATATATACATACATACATATATACATATATATATGTATATATATGTATATATATATATATATATATATATTGATACATACATACATATATATATATATATATATATATTTATACGTAAATATATATATACATATATATATATATATATATATACATATATATATATATATATATATGTTTATACGTAAATATATATATATACATATATATATACATATATATATATATATATGTATATATATATATATATATATGTATATATATATATATATATATATTTATATATAAATATATATATATATATATATATATATTTATACGTAAATATATATATATATACATATATATATATATATATATATGTATATATATATATATATATATGTATATGTATATATATATATATATATATACATATATATATATATATATATATACTGTATATATATATATATATATATATACAACGATCTCATTCGATATCGAGTTTTTGATCATATTTTAACTATAAATTCATTTATCATAAATACTATTACCTGGACACTAGTGACTTTAACTGGTAGAGTTATCAAGAAAGAGAGAGTAATTCATATCAAGTTCACTGTACATATTTCTATCTAATTCAAGAAACTTTCTTTAACTTATGATTGCCCTATATACACCATGATGTATGTTGGTTTTCTTCTCAACTATTTTCCGATGTTTTTTACTCAATATAACCTTATATACTGTTATATATATATATATATATATATATGTATGTGTATATATATATATGTATGTGTATATATATATATGTATATATATATATATATATATGTATGTGTATATATATATATGTATGTGTATATATATATATATATGTATATATATATATACTGTATATATATATATATATATATACATATATATATATATATATATTGTTTTCATCTAAACTATTTTTCGATGTTTTTTACTTAATATACTGTTTTATATATATATATATATATATATGTGTGTGTGTGTGTGTGTGTGTGTGTCTGTGTGTGTATGTGTGTTTGTTTGTCATTGTGGTAATATTCTCTACAATTTTTCTAATGTGATCACAAGTACTCCGTGGTCCAATGATCATTTCATTCAAGTATTATCTATTATTTCCTTCTTAGAGAAAGGGTTCCTAAGTGTCCTTTTATGCAGGGATTTCCTGATATGAATTGGTTTCTCATGTGAGGAATTTACTTAGGAAACAGCTTCATGACGAGGAACATTTACATATTTACGACTCAAACTTAAGATAAGTTTTTTTCCAGTTACATCTCATGACGGAAGAGGTTATCCTTATTATTGATGATTTTAAGAGTATATGTTCTTTTGTGTTTATTTCATTACAAATAGATTCTGAAATTATTTATTAGTATAATAAACATTAATGAAACTCGTATTTTATGCAAAAGCTATTGATTATTCTTTTTTCGTCAATCTCCATTTCACTGTTCATATCTCTAGTAACCAGCAGGCAACTCCATCTATTTAATAATTATATAACATTGAAACAATTATCTAATATTTTTTACGGTGTCGAGAATCATAGTCTATCTGATATATGATAGGCTATTTCTGTCACCAAACTCATTTCAGATATGGAGCTCTAAACTGTGTTCACTAAATTCATTCTGACTATTAATATCCTTCATGAAGACTCATGTTTAGGTGCTAACTTTACTCTTTTACGATCTAAGATCAGAAACAATATGTATTTCTGATAAACTCAGTTAAATTAGAAACAAAAATATTGAAAGACGGGATATAAAATATTTCTTATTTTTTAAACGAATCACAGGTATAGATTGAAAAAGACATCGACCGGAATAATTGGGCAATACTATATTAATAAGCTTAAGGATTCATAGCACTTCCCGAAGTTTAATTTCTAAAAGCTAATTATTTTCCAATAAACAACAGCGATGTAAAGCGGGTTTCATGTACGGTAATTTTTTTCGTGATTAAGCATATTTTAAGAGCCTCATTAAGAAACTTTTGAAGTTTATTGTAAGTTAATAATGTCCCACAAAGTACAAATATCATCATTATTATTATGATTTTCCTGTTTCAGTAAATAGTATTTTTTTTTTCATATCATGATAAGTATAATTAATAAACCCATTAAGGCTATTATTGGGATTAATAGCATTAGTAACATGATTTCCTGATCAAATTGTGCAATTTTTTGTTAGCCACAAGAAAACACAAATAGCCGTAACACAAACATATAAACAGTAAGTGAATTCACAAGTGGCTGAAGGAATAGTCATGTTGGTAATATACATACATATATATATATATATATATATATATATATGTATATAATTATCTAAGAGTACAAAAGATGGGATTGTAATCTGTTGGGTGGGAGTTCGAGCTCTACGCAGGATTGACAGTTTCTGGTTCTGTCTGCAGCATAACGGTTCTTTTGAACGATGGATGGAGTGGTTGCGGGAAACTATCTGTCAAGTTAGGTGTTCTTAACTGTGTTATACATTATGACTCCAGGGGTACATTTTTACTCCTCATATGGTACCTTTTATATGAGAAAAAACCTAATACTGCGGAATATATAAGGTAATATCTATTGATCTTGAATGATTAAAATTATATTAAGATATCGATTTTATTTTATCTCTGTTTCATCCTCAGTTTTAAAGGTATACCGAAATCTGTAATATACCTAAGGGTTAGAGAAGAACAGGAGGTATTAAAACCTCTTCGCTCAGTCATTCAAAGCCATTGCCTGGCTTTCCTTGGTCCTAGCTTGATTGAAAGGAGTCAGTAGGTGTCTAGGACAATGTTTTTTCCCTTGCCTCTGCCACTGACGAGCGACGCTCAAATCTTTTGAGCTTTAAAGAGTAATATTGAAATATGAAATTTGAAGACGCAATGGCTCATCAACTAAACCTTTTTATATTTTTGTATAGCCTTTCTACTGGAAATTGCGAAAAAAGACATGGATGAAGAAATGTTACCTTTTAGGTGAGATTCGCATCAAAGATTTTCGGCGACAGAGATGAAAGAAGTAGTCAATCACCAGACTACACCATTCTAGTGATGTCAACTATACGCTTATCAGTTGAGCTCTAAGGGATAAACTTCTCTTTTTTTCCATTGCTCATAATTTTTTTTTCTAGTCCCTTTTGACTTTTCTTCGTGTAAAATAACTTCTTCCTGCTCTACACAGCATTCATCTTAGCAGAAATTAATTTAGATACCTTGTGAATTATTGTTGGTTTAAGCATTTGTTACGAGTCCAGCTTCGAAGATCGAAAAATTCTGAAACTTAAGTCAACAAATTCACTTAATAGCTTCACGGTTATAACTCAAAATGAGAATGTGCTCTGCGCACCAATTTGCTCAACATTTTCTGCAAGAATTAAGTTTTTGGTTGCTGGTATTATACTTTCACAGACAGGACGATAAAAGCAAAATTAGAAACATATACGGATTGTAGCCCTGGAAATTCATATATATTATAAATCAGTTTAAAAACTGACCAGTTAGGTATCCCCAAAAACAGAATTTATAACCGCGTCCAACAAAAACCTGATTAACTGAATAAAAAAGAGAGAGGTTTCTAGATCAATACCTTTTTTTTTATGTGAAATAATTAACGAAGTGTGATTTTATGAAATCGAAACTTCCACTTATTAAATTCTGTATTTGAAAATGACCTGTAGGCCAAGGATTGCAATAAAGGACAGGGAAAGCGGAAGGAAGCCACTCAAAACAGTCAGTCGTAAAATCAACGTTAATTTAGGCTGTTATTAACAGTCCTGGCCAAAGAGGACACATTATTTTGAAGAGGCTGGTTATGAAAATTAGCCACCTAATTGCCAAACCCACGAATCATTGTTTAGATTAAACGCTTTGTCTCTGTGGATTAATCGTATTTGGAAAACGTAAAACAGGTGAAAGATAGTTCTCTTACGGACAGATTTCTCTGTGAAATGGTACATTTCATTTTAACGATTTGGAGAGGTTTGAAAGATTTCAATGTTTTATTGACCAATGGATAAAAAATGGTTACTGTTATTGCCTTAATAATCTTTATTTTATCTTATCAAGATGCTTCCAACATAACGAGATATCTAAAATAAAATATACCCTTTTGAAGTTTAATTTCCGAAACGTAGATCAACTTATATTGCTTAGAATATTAGAAAATTAGCAGCAATAAGTAATTAAACACTATGCATGTAATCCTTGTGCTGAACTCTTTCAACAAGCTATACCTTTCTCCTGTCTCTCGCATAATCGCTTGCACTTCCAGGATGTACTAGCAGCTCTAACCGTCCATCTCAAATGTATATTGAACTTTGCCTCCTATCCTCTATCTTAACTTTTGTGATTTATTCCCATTTCAAAAAGGTTTTTATTTATCAATATACCTCTATTCTTTGAATATGGGCAAAAATATTATGCAAATCTAATCAGTAATCACTTTCCACTTATCAACGGCATTATTTTACGGATTTCATTACCATTCAACATATTTATCTTCCATATAAAATAACATTGAACAATCTCTTTAAATATTTCCATCTTTACCTACATTAAAGATAAATTTGGTCATAACTCCGTGATAAAGAGTAAAACCTATGTTAATGCTCCATTAATATTTTGATGAATCTCCAGAACAATGTGCAATTTAAAAAGACTTCCTATATTCTTGTCTTTCACAGACACTGATGATCCATTAAGGTGTAGACATCTAGATGGTGTAATTCAGCGGCATTACGTAGAAAAGCACCAGTGGAAAGTGAACTAAACACAAAGATTTTCCATCATTGAGGTATCATTTATTTTACAGATGGTGAAAAACCCACATCCAGCTCACACCCCTCATTGATCAGCAAAACTGGACCGTGCTAGTATAATTTGTCTCCATTTCAATCAGGATATGAATATTCCTATGTGGCTTATTTGAAATATGAAAAACACGTTTAAATGTGCCAAAATTTATCATATATATATATATATATATATATATATGCATATATATATGTATATATATATATATATATATATATATAAATATAAATATAGATATATGCGTATATATATATATATATATATATAAATATATATATATATATATATATAAATATATATATATATATATATATATCACATACGCACACATTTATATGTATATATATACATATATATATATATATATATATGTGTGTGTGTGTGTGTGTATTTATATATATGTATATATATATATATATATATATGCATATATATATGTATATATATATATATATATATATAAATAAATATATATATATATATATATATATATACATATGTATATATATATGCATGTATATATATATATATATATATACTTTAGATTTATCCCTCTGATATGACACTTGTTTCCAAGAGTAAGAATTTTATGAATGGAAAAAGAAAAGAGACGATGATATGACAAGAGTAGAATCACTTAAAACTTCTCCAATCTTGAAAGTTTTTGATGACTAGCCTCAAAGCTACCATACCACTTGAAGAACTTTTATCCTCAAAAGTTTTCCCTCAAGGAAAGAAAGTTATCTAAGATGTCAGTAATTTCACGTCCTATAAGGTAACTGATACTATCATACTTTTTACTGCATCGAGTGATGAAGTGAATAGTTTATAAGGACCCTCATTGGGATTTTTAGGAATTTATAGTTTATCTCAACTACCTTGATTAGTATTTGCAATTGAACTCTTTTTTTAACCCCAGCTGAGCTAATGCTCATGCAATGGGCATCCTTCCTTCCTTGTCATGACTAAAATCATAAGCTAAGAATTCTTTCAACCTTTATGAAAATATTATATAATTATTTCACTAAATAAAAAAGTACTTATATATTATATATTTTTGGTCCAGAAGCTGTCTTTATTTAATACTCACTATCATGAACCCCAAAATAAGTACCCAATAACTGGAGGAATAACTATTACGGTCAGTGTTGAAATATTTTTCTGATAATGATAATACATTTTTGAGAGAGCTCCTTTTTGTTTTTGTTTTTTTTTTCACTTTTTGTTCTCCATCAAAAATGTGCATCTCTTTCCAACGCGGGGAAGTGACAATCATAAACTGCTCATGTCTCTCCATAGAACAGCAGCCAGTGGAGTTTGGCCAAAGAAACGTGGCATCAATATGGTCATGGAGGAAATGATAGGGAATATGAAGTAGTGGACGTATGAGGAGACCACATATTGCGTTAGTGGCCTAGTGACCACGGAATTAAAAGCCATTTTCCAGGGTATAAATGTTCTTTTGACAGCCGTGTGGATTACTGCATCTAAGGAAAAAAAATATGCCTGTAAACACGGAACAAACCAGTCGTTCTCTTTTTTCCATTTGGAACAAAGTTTATTATATCTGCACTTTTCTGAGAGCTCAGAATGGCCAATATCAGATATTTTATATCATGTATCATATCTAGCAAACCCATCCAAAAGATGACCCCAACACCCGCCCTTTGATGCAGGAACATTTATGTAGATAAAACATAAAAATGTACTGAAGGAAACTATTTTAGCCTAATTTAGAATGAAATGTAAAGAACATAGTTACACTTTCCAGACATAACCCATGCTGCATTAGACCCACCAGGACACCTAAAAAGTGGGCCTAAAATATTTGGGGCCAAACACGCAAAAAGGGCCTGAATATTTCTTTCTCGATCAAACATTATCTATGCTAATGTTGTCTTCTCATAATTGTAGTATTTTCTTTACGTTCCCTTAAAAATTAAGTTGTGCAAACCCTTGATATCCTTGATTTTTTTTATTTACATTTTTTTATATATGTTATATAATAGGAAAGAGAGAGAGAGAGAGAGAGAGAGAGAGAGAGAGAGAGAGAGAGAGAGAGATCATTTTTAGAAATAGTTACACTTCCTTTTCATCGTCATTCTAGATAACCTATTTACCCTGCGTTTCATATTAAAGAAAAAACCTTAGTAAATTATATTCTTTTCTTTGTTTATTGTCAACAAATGCAACAACCCCCTTTTATTTACAGTGATATTATCTAATATGATAAAATAAATATATCGACTGCAAAATTAACAGGATAAATCAGTAGTAGTTTTAGTCTTATCATATATTATCTCAGTATGTTTATATTTTACTATCAGTTTTTATAATTCCAGAATACTTAGTTGGATATACCGTAGCTATGCCTCGTTCAGAAAATTATCTAATTACTATCATGGTTTTTCTTATAGGAATATTATCATTCACCTAGATTTTTTTTTTCCTTGTTAGAGGTTTCCCTTAAACAAACTAAGAATTCATTTCCTTTTTGTCACTACAGCTGTTTTTGCCGAGGCTATACATTCAAATGATATAGGTTTTTTTTGGTAATTCAATGGTAGGATTGTTCTTTTCATAATGTTTTAATGCAAATCATATTGGTCATATCTAAGGTTCATTGTAAGAAAGACGTAAAATTATATTTTGACATCATTTAAAAAAAAAAGACACTGAACACATTTAGAACGGCAAAAAGATAAAATCTGATTAATGAACCTTTTTCTTGGAACCATCAATCCCCCCCCCCCCCAAAAAAAAAAAAAAAAAAAATCGAATACAAGTCTTTTGCTAGGAAGGTTGAAACCTGGAAATCTTTCATGCACAGTCATAGATTCATCACGAAGAGTTTGTAAGAGGACCACTTTATAACAGGCTATATTTATCGCTGTATGAAAAAAAAAATCTAGGTTTATTCAAACACACATATTTTTGATACAGTAATATCTTTAAACAATTTTTTTTCGTTGGCATCCGAACCATCTGAAAATTTTGACATGTAATTCTGTATGATCAAGTCCGCAAACACCCAGTTGTTTGAATGAGGGCTTCGAATAATACTTTTCCTTTATATGCGAAGTGACTTTCAGATTAATTATAATGTTATACTAATAAGAGAAGAGAAATAAGCTATTACATAACGAACGGAAAATTAATGCAGTAAATGTAGACAATAAAAGCAAACATGGAAATGAAATTACAAAATAATAGGACTTTTTATGTATATTATACATCTTGTAAATTTATTATTATTTAGATGTGTTTATTACAAATATCCAGACTGAATACAATTTCACTGTTTTGTAACACTTGTATGAACCTGAATCTCAAGTGCAGTGTAATTTGGCGTTAATGGGAATATTTTTTATTTTTGCATTTTAAAATTTCTTCACATATTTATTCATAATTTTTTAAAAGAATATTACATCACAAATTATTGATATATATCAATAAAAGTATTTGCGCAATTAAAACAAGATAACTCGTACATTTCTCGAGACTTAATAGTTCTTTCCTTGACTAATGGCCTTGCAATAGAAAATCAGTATCCATAGTGTCGATAGTATATCATAAGTAATAGACATCTCAAACAAAGTTTTCTACTGATATTTATGAAAATTGTATTATACTATTGTTGACTATTCACCAAACGTTCAGCTGGGCTAAACAAGGTACTAGAAGAGTTGGAAGACCTAGGACTAAAAGGCTGAGGAATATGAAACGCAAAGTAGGAGATGATGAATGGAGAAGTATTGATTAGAGACGAAAGGTGATATCTAACCGAGAACTTTTGCGTCAATAGGGGTAGGAGGATATGGCGATGATTGTTAACAGTTAGTGCACTTATAATTAACTTTAACCCAGCGTATATAAAAAAAAGGAAATTCATCCTTCATCTTTTATGGAGGAACCAATACTCGAAGAAACCTTTTTTACGTTGCCCTTCCTTTCTTTTTCAAATTCATCATTACCCCAAACCAGTGACCTCGTTTCAGTGACTTGGAACCGTCACTAGATTAATCGTTCACCTCGTTATCATTCTCATTTATCCGGCCAACAGCAATTTCCGAGTTGAGCAGATTGAGTAATGAAATGGGATTTAAACAAAAACATGATATTCATTTCCATTTCCATGCCGACCTGAAAGGTAGCCTTTCTTTGGAATGCCGCAATTAAAGACTCTCATTATAGATTTTAACTGTTGAACATTAAAGCTTACAACGTTAATAGAAACTTTTTAGTCATAATGTGTAGATATATAGTTTATCTTTTTTAATTTTCTTAGCTTTTCTAAAGACAGAAAAATGGTGAATGATATATGCGAGAGATAATTTTCTGTGCCTAATTGTCTTTCTCAGTAAGAGCTGCATTTGAGACCATAGCAGCAACATTTATATAGCATACCTAACATTAGTAAATTATAATCGCTAGAACATCAGAGCTCTTTTAAGTAACATTAATAAAATTGTAATAATTAGATGTGTTTAAGAATATTTCTCCATTATTCTTAAATTATCAAATAATGACCTTGATGACTAAATAAATGATAACATAGATATAGGATATTTCAAATAAAGTCTATGTTAGCTTGTGTAATAGGAAAAAATGCAATTTAGCTACTGTGAAAACTATTATTTCTTTTTACCGTTTGTGCTTCATTTTTTCAACGAAATTCCCTACCGCCAATAGCAAATCCCCTTGATTTATTCCTCAAATTGAAGGCCTTCACCAATTAAAAATTTTTTTTTTTTCCTTTTCTATTTTAGTTTTTAACCGCAAAGAGACATTTCTTTTGATTCCATTTGTGACGAATAAATAGTCACACAGATAAACGAATATCGAGGTAAAAACTTTTCCCAAGCTTCACTCTTATTGTAATAATAATAATAATAATAATAATAATAATAATAATAATAATAATAATAATAATAATAATAATAATAATAATAATAATAATAATCTTTATTATTGTTAATCTGCTAACGAGTTCAGCAAACAGTAGTAATCTATACCTGTAGTTGTTTAAAATAATCTCGTGAATAAAATAACGAAATTTCATGAAATTCATGAAAACTTTCTTTGGAGGCACAAGAGATATCTTTTCTTCATGATCTACTGTTCTGAATCTTTATTTTATAAAAAGAAAAAGAAAAGTTATCTATAAGGAAATAAATTATTCATTCAGTCTTGATCTTTCTTTCCTACCTTTCTTTCCCTTTTCAGAAAAAAATTCAATCATTCTTCCGTTTTCCCCTCTTCCAATTTAGCGTCTTCATTCAGTATTACTTACTCCCCTTTTATATTTCAATTTATTCCCCTTACTGAAACGCTATTTCCTCGTTCTTCTACTCGACACTTTACTCCTCTGTTATCATTTTGAAGTTTTCTCTCTCAACTTAGGCTTGCCTCACTAACATATTTTTCATGTTCCATGCATGAGAAAAAAAAATGTATCCCAATACTGAATTGATAGGTAAGCTTTGCACATCTATAACCATATGCATATGCTCTCTCTCTCTCTCTCTCTCTCTCTCTCTCTCTCTCTCTCTCTCTCTCTCAAACAGAGACAAAAGTACAAGAAGGGGGAAAGTCTGTGAAATAATAATCAATATTAAAGTTATGTATCGGGAATTTACTTATCTATGATCGAATTTGCATCCACATAATCAATATCTAGTGTTAACTTTTAATATGTTTTTTTCAAAAAGTTTCTCTTTACTGTCTCTATTGGATATTAATTTGTTATGTTTAAATTTTCTAGTTTATCTTAACTGTGATTTTCTAAATTCCTTATCATAAATACCATCGATATTACCAGTCTTAGGAGCTATTTGTGAATTTGAAGATAAGATATAAGTCTTGATAAGAAAGACAAATGGAAACAGAGGGTTGATGCTAACATCCAAATATATGATGATTTTAACATGAAAAATTTACAATATACTTCATGAAATATCATATTGAAACAGTATACAAGGAAGATATTAACTCATGAATCAATATCTTTGAAAAAAATTTATTTTTCAAATAGATATGCACAAATCGTAATATTCAACGCCTCCCAATAATTATAAATGGTAATACTTTATTTAAAATGGCCTCAGTCAACAAGGCTCTCAGAGAAATCAGTAACATCAACATTTATTTTTCTTATCCCTTTTATGCCCTCATTAATTTTACCTATAGATATTACAATTGCCATATGAAAGTTCACTTAAAGGATTTAAGGTGAGCAATAGAACATATATAAGCATATACAAGTCAGCTCATAATCTGACAAACAATCTGGTACGATACATTTACCTCTGAATACCCTACTTGGTTAAAAATTATGATTGGATATCTGTAATAATTTCCTTTTTTTTTAAAGGATATTTTTTATTATAAATAAGAAATTAATTTCGCAAAGAAAATGCAAATAACACAAAGGATTTGAAGTATCTGTGGAACATTTTTTACATTCTTAAACGTAACAATGGGAGATTTGAGAAGTATATTCAATAGTAATAATTCTGTTGCATTATAAAAAAAAAAAAAAAGTTTAATAAGTTACTGAATTTCTAACATATGCTTAGTATTCTCCGATAATTATTTCATGCAATACTCATTTCCGTAAGAAAAAAAATCAAATCAATATTGGTAACATAATTTTTCTTAAAATACTATAACATATTAATAAAATGTTTGAAAAAAATCACTGATGCTTCCCTACAATTCTTTTACTCATTCAAAATGTAATTCTAATAGAAATATAGATTTCTTATACAGCTTCATTCATGATTTGGGATTAACTTTCATTCAAACATAAAAAAAGAGTATTTGGATCCACTAATGTTTATCAATATTTTGGTTACTTGTTATCAAAATAAAGAACTTTTGAAAATTCTCAGAAAACAATTATAAAAATAAAATGAAGAAAAACATCATTATTGCAAAAATATTCCTTTTCCTGTACTTGCTTTAAACTAAAATTACTATTGTTTTGAATTATAAGCTTTATTTATAAAGAAAAAAATATTTTTAGGATACAAGAAAATAAGGACTAATCATTAGGAATGGAAATATATGCACTCTCATATACATATACACATAAGTATATATATATATATATATATATATAATATATATATATATATATATATATATATAGATAGATAGATAGATAGATATACATGTGAAAATCGGCTCACTCATACTCATGGAGGCTATTATTTTCTCTTTCTCCTAACACCTCTCCATTACTCCCAATTGAATATCACTATCCTATATTTCAGATGTATTTAACTTTTTTTCCACTTTCTGACGTACAGAATCATCATTAATTTTTAATTTTGCTCCGTAGGTAGTAATTTTTCCCAAAAAAAATTTTCATGCTGAAGGCAATTTCTAATTTATTCATTTTCTATGTCTCTTAGTAAGTACTTATTAAGATATGAGGTACACGAAATGCTTATAAATTTATATTATTCTCTATGTATATATAAAACCAATTATTTTATCTGTATACACTGCTACATATCCTAGCACATGAAAAATGTCATATATATATATATATATATATATAATATACAAATATAGATATATATATATATATATATATGTGTGTATATATATATATATATATATATTTATTTATATATATATATATATATATTTATTTATACATATATATATATATATATATATACATATATATATATATATATATATAGATATATATATATCTTTCTATATCTATATATATATATATAAATATATATATATATATATATATGTATATATATATACATATATATATATATATATATATTAATATATATATATATATATATATATATATTTATATATATATACATATATGCATATACACACCCACATATATATATATATATATATATACTTTTTTACTTTTTTACTTATAGATTTATTTTACATTCGATAAAGTAAATCGAAATCTATAAAGTAAAAGAGAAAGAATTAAAATGTATTAATCCATTATAGGTAACACAAATGAAGGCAGAGAAGATATAAATAATTCTAATAAAAAGTATGAATTCTTTTCAGGTAGACGTGATCATTATCGCTTGACTATTGAAATGATGGTTTGATAGCTAATTAGGTGATGATTGTTTGATAGCTAATTAGGTGCACTCATCCCACAGGTTTTGGACGCTTATTAAATATTGATTATAATTAGCAAGGAAAACATTTTTCACCTGTCAATTGGAAATAGATTTTACGTTTTTTATGGGTGATAGAATTCCGAGATACTTTACGTTCATATCGAAAGGATGATCTGAATTTGATTTTTTTCTAAAGGCAAAAACTTTGTAACTTAATTTCTAATCTTTCTCTTTACCTGCTATCTTTGCCCTATCAAGCTGACAGTTGTCTGATGTATCTGCTCCAATTCCATCTATTAAAGGCATCTTCTTTCGCAAAACATATTCTCTATATATTGTCCATCACCTTATTCTACCATGAAGATTCTCTGCATCCATGTCGATCTTTCACGTCCTTAACAGGTTTATCCCAATCTCTCCTTAATCCCTCTTCACCATCTGTCCATAAGACATTTCATCATCATATCAATCGTTACACTTATTACGCCTGCTATTATTTTAATTTTATCATTTTTCAATATTTGATAGTCTCAATATCAACCTTTGCATGCTCATGAATATTCTCTCAAAATTTGATTCCAATTTTAGTCTTGGATTCTTTATCTCTTTACTTCTATTTCGATTCGTAATTTTTTTTACAACATGCCCTCCTGCTACTTTTTTTCAACTTCCCCGAGTATGCTTCTATAATATTCTCAACTTCATCATCATTCCTACTGTATTGTAATAGATTCCCAGAGTCTAAATTTTTGCACCCATACTTTCACACATGGCTATCCTCTCCCTAGCTTCCTTATTCGTCATCATAACCTCAGTCTTATTTGTATTTACATGTAAAACACCCCTCCGCATAGAGTCATGTAAGTTTTCTCCCTTTTCAGAGACAATCACCAAAACATCTGCATCTAGCAATTCCCAAAACTTTTAATTTCATATATCTAATTGCTAAGACCAACTTTAGTCCAACAATACATAAAGGAAAATTTGTTTCCTCAACTACTATTATTACTTTTGTACTTACTATTTTATAAAACATATATACCATTCTAACAAGATTCTATGAAACTTTCCTTTGCCTCAAACAGCAATACCCCATTTCTTTTAGTATTTTATCAAAAGCTTTCAGCTTTCTTTATATCTACAAAATCACAGAAGTGATTCTAGTTTTCGTTTAGCTTTTCCTCTTAAAACTGCCTTACTATAAAGATCGGGTCTACTGTTTATTTCCCCTTCATAAATGCACAATGTTGTTTCTCGATCTTTATAATTTTTTTCCAGATCTTCCTCTATTATCTTATTATATTATTAGCATTGATTTTCTTACAAGGGAAAATATCGCTGATAGTAACAATTGTATTAATTACTCTTTAAACACCTGCTATACCAGCCTTCATAAAATAGTTAACAATTTATAATTCTATTTAATATACCAAAAAACCCTTCATGTTCTCTTTTGTATGTTTTTATATCATTAGGAAGCCAAATTCTATGGAGCTATATATCATTATATTAAAGAAAAAGTTTTTAAGAAAAAAGTTACACTTTATGTAATAATCCCTTATAAGAATTATTAAGGAGAGAATAATTTCTTCAGGTAAATTTTCTTACCATTTTAAAAAGATACGGTAATTAGTTGAAAAGTTTCTCAAAAGGTAATTTACATATTAATGAATTTGGCTATAAGGCAAACATTGCTGGATCGCTCGAAATTTTCCTTCCTGCAATCCTCATTAGTCTCCTCAGGCTCTGCACTTATTAAAATTTAGTTGGACAAAAGCGTTAAATACATTTCGGTTAATTCCATATGTTGAACTCAAATACTATTATTTTGATTTATCCTCTTCATAAATAAGTAATAAAGCTGGACAATCTTGAGACAGGTTGGTTGTTTATCAAAAACAAAGTATTTACTTAATACTGTTTAGTTTTGTAATGGATTCGGTTAGGAAATATGATAAAAAGAGGTAGAGAGAGGATGCAAATAATTTGAGAGATCATTTCAGGCATCATAGGAAGGTTTAACTAAAGGGCACACTAATATCGCACTGTATTAACTTTGATGACTGGAATTCAGAAGCCGCTAAAACATTTTCTTGAAGTTTTATTTTTTTTTTTAAATAAGTGATGAATATTGCCATTGACATATAGTCATCTACATGTAAGCTAATAGAATACCACGGGTTTCCTTATTTATTTCATAAATCATAAATTAGACATTCAAACTACTTCACAAAACATTTTTCATAAGGAGAAATTTTATATCGTCTCAGGTATATGCAGGCGTCTCAGTTTGTCATCACTATTTGAATATATGCTTAACAAATGGATAGAATACTGAAATCATTTTTTTTTAGAATTCTGTTAATATACAATATTTCCTTATCCTCTGTTCGAGCACTACAACCTCCCCGATTTTGCAATTTATTTTATAACATGAGAAACTTTGAAGCGATATTTTTAATAGCTCTAAGCAGTGTTCAATTTACAATATTTGAAAATTTCCTTTTTATCCCTTTCATGTTTCCTAAATGACTACTCCCCATTCCTATTAGACTAATTTTCAATAACTATCATTATGATAATATATTATTTTTAGGGAAAATTAATTAGAAAAGTATTATTGGATAGTACACCTACTGAAAATTTTGAATCAGTTAAGTATGGTGATATACAGTGAAAATTTTATTTCTATGAAAGGCATTGAATGTATCAACTGCAATAAAGCATAATTACAGATTTGACGTTTAGTAAAGTCAACCCCTAATTATATCTTGATATATCTATACTTCTTTATTTTTAGATATTAGATTTTATATGTATGGATAGAATTTATACTGTTCAATTAACATAAAACGATATACCATAGATCCATAATCAATAAAAACAATATAGGGAAATCAAAATAATAATAATAATAATAATAACAATAATAATAATAATAATAATAATAATAATAATAATAATAATAATAATAATAATAATAATAATAATAATAATAATAATAATAACAATAATAATAATAATAATTAATCAATTAGTAACCATTATGTCCAAAGTTCCCGCGAAATATGCATAGAAAATTTTTGTTTATTTAACTATCGTACAATTATCTTAACAGGAAAAAGACTTCTTTCCTAAAACGAAGATAAAAAAAATACAAAAAAATTCCCTTCCATATGTAAACTTTCATTTTGCTTTAATAAATGTGAACGTACATACATCACTTCAAAGAAAAGAAGGCCCTACCACTGTTCGTGAATGTTTTTTTCAATAACTCAAAAATGTCGTTTATAAAGATGATAATGGTGGTGGCTAATTTAGTATTATTAAAGGTGATGGAAAGCAGAGCAAAAACTAGTTTTTCCAAATTATAACGTCAATGGATGATCTCATGCGCATTTTATGTGCATTCCTAAAACAACTAAGCAGTTCTTGGCCTAATTATGATTGTATTTACTAATTGATAGCATTAAAATTTTAGAAAAAAAAATCTTTGAGCCTTACTGAATTCTATAATTATTCTGTAAAATAAATTTGATAGCTTTCAAACTTTTGACATTCATGTTTCTTGAGGACATAAAGAAGACATTTCCAAATGCTATTCTAAGTTTTATACATATACCATCAAAATAGACTCCATCACATATCAAGGAAAATAAACATTAAAAGTTAACTACCCTGAGCAATTTCATAAGATAATGAAACGTAATGTTTCACAATATTAACATAACAGCCTGGGAACTGAACTATATATAGATAAATATATATGTAAGAGTAAAACGCAATTTATTTAGTGGGATTGCTGTAATGTATTACATTTTGTTGTTCCTAATATTTTCTGCAGAATACACAAACTACTTTTCATCTAAGAAAACGAGCATAGTTTTCATGTACTCTCTTGGTATTCTCGAGACGAAGTCATTATTCATTAGGCCTTGCTTAATCCTTCATATATTTCGGTCCTCTTTCGGAAATAACTCAATTACTCTTTCTTTTTCCCCTTACCAATTTTAGATCACTCTTCGTTCAATATCACTTACTCCCCTTTCGTATTTCCATTACTTCCCCTCTCTGAAACGCCAGTTCTTACTTCTTCCACTCGACCCTTTAGCCATCTGTTTTGGTAGCTTTATCTTTTAATATAGTAATGGTTCTTGAACGGGGAGACCTGACCCATTGAAAAAAAAAAGAAAATATTGACAGGTATACATTTTTATGTTTCTTTCAGATTTTATTCTTATGTAAAGATATTGAGTCTCTCTCTCTCTCTCTCTCTCTCTCTCTCTCTCTCTCTCTCTCTCTCTCTCTCCTCTCTCTCTCTCTCTCTCTCTCTCTCTCTTTTTCATAGGCAGAAAAGATGAATGGAAAATTAACCTAAAAGAAATTTAATCCTAATCATATCCCTCTATTTTTTTAGTATTTATTCTTCATCATAATCAAATATAAATTTTGAAGGAAATACATCTGAGAGAAGTCAGATTTCTAAACAATAAAAATATTTTTTTTTCTATTTTTTTTTTCATTATTAAAAAAAATAATGACTTAGTGAGAAAGAAGGATGATAAAAAATTCTCTAATAGACAAAAAATTATTTTAGGTCGAAGAGATAAATACTGTTGATCATTGTAATGATGGTTTCATAGCATATTGGTTGAAGGGAATTTAGTGGGAAGCTACAAGTTACCGAAAATTACGAAAGATTAATCATTGGCAATTGAGATAAGATACTAAAAAATAATTTTTTTCCTAGTCAAGGTATTTGCCCCGGCTAATTTTGAAGAGTCAGTTAAAGTAAATAGGAAATCTTGATGATTTTATCTTATGTATTCAGGGGTCAACACTGGTATTCATGGGATTCCTAAAAGTCTTCCTTGAATGCCAGCCTTATAATTCTTTTGTTACTGTGTTATGTATCATGGCTTTAGGGAATAGAGTTCCTAGGAGTTATACTTTACTCGAGAAATTATAAAGGAGAAACATGCTACGTTTTGTAATGAGCAATTGAAAGAGTTTTATAAGCAATGTAATAATTTCTTCTAAATTTTCCAACAATTTTTCAAGGACATTTGGCTAAGAACTTAAAAAAAAAAAAAAAAAAAAAACTGTATAAAACTATATAAATTTACATATTATACCACTTACAGTAATGATAACTTAGGGTGTGGAGGAAATAACCCCTAAATCTCAAAAAGTCAGTAGCTGTGACGGATTGCTATTAAGGCGAGGAACAAGTCCTTTCGGCTTTTACTCATGATGGGTATCTGATGATCTTACAAGGATTAGTATGGTCTAGCAGGGGTCATTCACCAAAGTTAGAAAGGTACTGCGTATCACAAGAAGTGGTTATCCTTTTCATGAATCTAGCCAATGAATCCTCAATGATGCCCTTTGTGTCAATAGGCGTATGAGGTGATGATGATGGTTATGCAGATATTGCAGGATTACTCTCTATTTTTTCAACTTTACCACTTACTTAACTATTCAGGTTATTCACTTATTTGAATATAGATGCACTAAATAATTGCATTAATTTCTTTTGATTCCATATGTTGCTGTCAACACCCATCATTTCTAACTATTCTCTTTATTATGTGAAAAATAAATCCGGACAATCTTCAGACAGATATGTTATATAACAAGTTAAAAATACTAATTATTCCGTTGGTTTCTATTGTTTTGTGATATCAAAAAGATAAAAATAGAAAGTATTGGAAAATAGTAATAACCAATTAATCAACGTATCCATCAGTGCTTTCAATGTACCTTATTTGTTTCGCACACACTAATATATTGTATTTTTTTTTTTTTTACAGTTTATCTCACTCTATACTTTCTTTTAACAGAACCGGTTTGAGCGTGTCTATTCTTGAATTGCTCAGATTGAATTTATGTGACCATTTTCCACTTAAACTGTCCCGTATAAAAGTTTGCTGACTCTTGAAATAAAGGTAGTTTCATCTGCTTTGTCTCTCAGTTATCACCTAACTGGAGCCTTGCACATTGGTGACAAGGTCAGCTCCCTTCCGCATACCTCCTCACTGCTAGGCCCTACTGTTTGAAGTTGCCAATAAATGAACATGTCTCTTCAGCTCATGCTACTCAAAGGATGCCACAGACTTTCACAAGCAAAGAAGAGTTCACCTTCTTTCAGCTTGCTGAGCTCCAGTTTTGCATCAAGGGCTTGACATGGCCAGGCCCAAAAGGAAATTACGTTCTGATACCGATCCCCGGGGACACTGTCCCAGAACTCTGTGTGAGAAAGGGCACAACCACATAATGTATAACAGTCTCTAATCATACCTCCTGCTCCTGGAGAAGTAATTGTCATCACCAGCCAGCTACATGACAAAACCTTTTTAGCTCACTCAAGAAATGTTAGGGGACCAAAGGCTTTGCTCACCCTCAGGAAAAGGGACAGTATCTCTTGCCAGACTTGCTGCATCTAATGCCCAAAGTTGATGACTTTATGAACATCCATTTCACTTCTTATGATGTGGACAGCTATTCAATATTGATCGAAGTGACATGATTGAGGTAGGACAAAGACCCCAACCCAATGAAGTGCCAAAGTTAGGAGTACCGATACGACCACTCTCATACACCACCCCTTGCTTACGCTACAATGAACAACCTCTCCAGTCACTTACTGATACCCATCGGTGGCAGTTATGCAACTACTACTAAAATATTGGGGCTGGTGCGAAGAAATCTGTGACTAGTTTTCAGTAGCCAAAAAACACGTGAATAGGCTATTGGTTGCGGCGATGGCCTAACCTATCAATAATCTGTTCTTTTTACATGATGCAAGTATGGTCGTGTGATTTTTTGTAGATACGGATCCTTGCCATTCTCTTCTGCCACGATCACTTACCAAGATATGACATAGTATATCTGTGTCTACCGAGGTCTGCCTGGAAGCTTCCAATGGATCTGCGATAATCACCCATGGTTATAAAACCCTCATATTATCATTATTAGGAAGCACCAAATATATTTGGAAGTTTCTCATTGCTGAGGTCAGTTTGCAAATCTTCGGTGCGGAGTTCTTTTCACATTTCCATCTCCTGGTCGATGCAGCTCTCCAATGGTTAGTCAACACTGATTCGTAACCCTCAACAGTTCTCCAACCCCTACCCTCTGATATTGCTCTCCACCTCTTCACAATGTACAAATGCTTTTAGTACAGAACTTCATCAAATGCTCATGGTTCCCACCAAACACGGTGCTTATGTCCTTGTCAAGATTGTCAGGCTTCCATAATTTGCTAGATTACGGCTGGCGGAATTGGGTCATTTCGGAAGCAGGTAAACAAATGTTTGCCCAAATGGAAAAAAAAATGGGCATTTGCACAAGATCCCTCAAGCCCAAGGACGTCATCCTTTCACAGGGTTATGAAGAAAAATGGCTCTCTTCACCTATGTGTTGATTACAGGAACCTAAACACATAGACAGAACTGGATCACTACCCTTCTCAATCATCACTGACATGACCTCCTACTTGGACAAAGTGAAGGTTTTCTCCAAGATCAACCTCCTGAAGGGGTGTTGCAGATACCTTTGAACCCATGATATATGACCAAGACTGCCATCACCACCCACTTCTGTATATACACCTTCAGATACTTCTGTTTTGGTCTTTGAAATGCTGGGACCCCTTTTCAATTTCTCATTTTAGGGAACCTTCATTTCTGTGTATGTTACATGGATGACATACTAGTTTTCTCCTCCTTCAAGAATTAACAACTCTGTCATTTACATATCGTGCTTGACCACCTACAACAGAATGAACTTAAAGTCCTGTACCACAAGTGTACATCTTGCACCAACAAAGTACCGTTCTTAGGGCACTGCATCACTAATGAAGGAGTCCACCCCTTCCGTGAGAAGATAGAAGGCTTTCAGAACCTCCTCATGCCCTTGACCGTCAAAGCGCTGCAAGAATTTTTGGTCATGATCAAATATTATCATCGTTTACTGCCAGTCCAGGTAACAATCTTAGCCAATCTCTGCCTTCCTCAAAGGAAAGCCAAAAGACTTGAATTGGTGTCACCTTTAACAAGTGGCCTTTTGCAATACAAATAATGCCCTATCAACAAAAACTGTTCTCACTTTTTTTCATGATATTTGCTCCTCTCCTTCTGTCCACTCATACCAGCAACGTCATTATTTGGGCAGCACTTGAGCAGGTGGTTAACGGCTCATCCTGTCCATTGGTCGTCTTCAGAAGAAAACTGTCCAAGGCAGAATCTATATACTCTACCTTCAGCCCCGAATTGATGGTGGTGCACTGGACTTCCGTCACTTTTTCTACTTCTTTGAAGATACGCCCTTCACCTTTCGCACGCCCCACATTTGCATTTTGCACGCCTTTACTTGATAGTCTGACGACTGGTCAATCCAACAATTATAACATCTCTCCAACATACCTGAATGCAATTGTACCATTCAACACATACATGAGAAAATGAATTCCTTTGTTGATGCCAGTCAAGAAACCCATTAGCTGCCATTCACCTGGGATTGGATTACAATGGCTTGGCAGAAGCCTATACATAAAGATCCAGAGCACCATGCATGTCTGACATCCTGCATTTCTCTCTGTTGGGAGGATGTTCTTCTCGACGAGTCCAACGCCACCTTCCTCTGCTACATCAGTTCTGGTAAACCTCATGTGCTGAAAGGTGTTTGAACTCATATATAGCCTTTACATCCCTCACACCGTTCTACTGCACAACTACTGAACGCGAAGTTGACTTGGCATGGAATACTATAGATGATAGTCATTTGGTCTGCACCTGTACTTCATGCCAAAACTCAAAATTACATCGACACATGGATTCAGGAATGGGCACCTTTCCTCAACCTCAGCAGTGCTTTTCCTACATTCACATCAATTTTTTAGGTCCCTTACCCTCATTACAAGGACAATGTTACCCGTTTGTCGTCATCAATATCTCCCCTTGTTGGCCTTAAGCTATTCCTATGGAAACTGCTACGACCACCTCGCGTACATATGCCTTACTTGCAGGATGGATAGCAAGATTTGGTATCCCTGAGCATATTATTTCTAGCACAGGTACCGCTATCATCTCTTAATTATGCACATCATTAGTTAATCTCCTGAGAATGGGTGAAAATTTTCACTGCACCTTCAAGGTAGCTTTGATATCTAAATGCAAGGACTTAAACTGGTTTACCCGGCATCCCTGGATCCTCCTGGGACTTAGGACCACTCCTAAAGACACCTAGCATTTCTCAGTAGCTGAATTTTTTTTTATTTATTTATTTATAATTTTTTTTTTTTTGTCTGGAACTTCCTTCAACAATCTTCATCACTATTTCACATTGTGGGAGAATTCTCTCCAGGCCACGAGACCTAAAGGCTCCCAGCTAAGCAGCATGTACCAACAGATCTGCACTCTGTAACCCGTGTTTTTCTGGTTAATGATACTAGCAGGATAACGCTAATGCCCCCTTACAGATGTCCTTTCCTTGTGATCTGTAGTACGCCAAAAGCATTCCTAATAAACATGTGTGGCAAAGATGACTGGGTCTCCATTGATCACCTAAAAACTCTGTATCTCCTGGCAGATGATCCAATTACAACACGTCTCTAAAGAGCACGATGACTTATTCCATATTCATGTTAGTTTTAGAGGAGAGCCATATACCGCACGTGTATCACACAATTTCGTACATTGTAACGGTATTTTCTTTTTATTATTCATCTTGCTCTACATCTGTCTGCTAACACAAATGGTTTATGCCTCTCTATTTTCTAATTGATCTGTTTGAATTTTGCTGAACTTCTTCTACTGAAACTCTTGTTATGAAAGCTTGGAGTTTGTTGAAAATTTTTTATTTGTATTCTCCTCGTCTAAACTGAGCCTTGCATACCATACAACGAGTTAACTAAATTGTCTATCAATTCTGTTTTGTATAATGTTTGATGATTAAGATTAAAAAGCTGCTGATTCCTCATCACTCAAATTATTTTAAGCTGGGATGATTAGTGTCTTTGACTTTAGTCATCAACATGAGAGCTAATAAAACACTTTATAACTTACTTCATTACTGACAGAATAGACATTCATTCTAATTTACAAAATGAAATACGAATACCATTTCCTTATGAAGAATTTATGTAGACGTTCATATCTTCGTAAGTAAATGGAGGCATTTCCTTTTATCAACACTATCCTGATCTATGTTTAAAAATATGGATATATTGTTTTCATTAAATTAATTGCTCTTTTTAATTTGCTAAGTATTATATAAAGAACAAAAAGTAAATATCCTAACAAAAAATATACTTTATGCACTACAATTCCCATAATACTGACATATTTTACAATCTTTCCATTATAATGGGAAAATATAAATAAAGATTTTATTAAACTATATAGCAGCATTTATTTCAAAGGTTTTGAAAATTTCATTTCATCCCTTTCATGTTTTTTAAGGGACTACTCATATTACAATTGCTAACAATTTTAATCACAGTATAAATAACTAAGGATAAAAAGAATATTATAAATTTAACGCCATATAGCTATAAGGAAACACATTCTCATATCTTAAAAGGAAAACGCTCTTCTGTTATAATTTTGAGAATAATCGCTACGTTTGGTTGTTGGACTCTACGGCATAAGCACACGGATTATCAACTTAGATGAAGTGATGTTTCGTAATTACTATTTAACTAAGTCACCCTAGAACTTTATATTCGGAATTTTAAATTAATATATTTCTAAATAATATTTTTTTTAAGTCTTGAATGTATACTCTTTATTTAGCTTCAAAAGATTGGTCGTTATTTCATGATAAATAAAAATAATATAAATATTTGGTGATTTAAAAAAGAAATCGAAATAATAATAATAATAATAATAATAATAATAATAATAATAATAATAATAATAATAATAATAATAATAATAATAATAATAATAATAATAATAATCATGTATTTTCCAAAGAATTGAGTGCTAAAAATTTCAGTAAATACAACAATTGAACAAGTATCTTCACAAGGGAATGAATTATTTTCTTCACATTTATTCTAAACCTTATCTAAATAGCAAAAAAAGAAAATCTACTAAAAGTATAACCTTAACAATTCTGAACCCACAAACATCACCCCACGAAAAAAAAAAAAATAAATAAATAAACATCAGCACTTTCCTTCAATAAATTTTTAATAAATATCTAGAATTCATGAAGAATAGTCTACATATCAATGGAAGTGGGTCCAAATTACAGTAAAAAAAATTCTATTCAAATC
>NC_090737.1:106952567-106967567 GCF_036898095.1 Palaemon carinicauda | reverse complement strand
TATATATATATATATATATATATATATATATATATATATATATATATATATATATATATATATATCTGCGTGTATGAGTGTATACCAAATTGAATAAGTAATGATAAATTACTTAATTTATGATAGTAAAAAATAAAAATGTAATAATTTAACTCTACGATTCCAAAAACATATTATGTATTTTTGAATCAATTACTCAGAATAATCATAAACAATAAATGAAACCGGTGCCTTTCCTATCTTTATAAAAGGAAAATTATTCCAGGAAAGCGAATTATTAATCAGAATTACTTATTGAAAAGTAAAGACCGTCAAAAGCCTTAAAGGCTAACTTAACGCCGAAAAATTGGTTTGTTTGTTATTAAAGGATTTTTGTAAAAGCCTTAGTTGCCGAGCGGTTGCCTTTTGTCCACTCAACGACAAGGCTTATTCGATATTGATCCAAATTAGCAATATATAATGAAAATTTTTACCCTTGTTAATTAGTGTCAATTCTTGCTTTTTCCGGGGGACAAAAATCTTTCAGAAGTTTAGTGGCATAGATTTATTTTGCAAGATATAAAAGATTACCAAAGATTTGTCGTGCACAATGCTGTAATGATTCTGGAAAATATCTTATAATACTAGTTTATTCCTTCTGTTTTCAAGAGACTTTATTGATGCAGATGAGAGTTTACGGTATTTCACGGAGTCTTTAGAATCTCATGGGCGCTGGAAAAAGATCTGGATTTGGTAAAATTTTATGTGGATTACTTGTTCTTATTTGTTAATAAATGGTATATATTTTTATACTAAAATTTGGATGATATAGCTATAAAATAATTTTACTGTTTTCATCGTAAAAGCGGTGTTCTCTCACAGGGTTTCAGGTACGTAGATATATATCTTGAAGTAGTTGGGCTCTATGCAATTATTCTTTGCTCATTTGCACTTTTATGGCCCGGATGTAATGAAAGTGGCATGGCTTAGAACATAAAAGTACCACTCACTAATGAAATGCCACTGTAAAAGTCACTAATGTAATTCTTTTACTGGTTTTGCACTGTTCCCGTCCTTTGATGTAGTATTTCGAAATCACTCAACATAAAAAATAAAAAAAAAATATCACATTTAATATTCAAAATTAAAAAGTTCGTATATATAAAACCTTACATAACACTATATCATAAAAAAAATATACAACAAAAAAATTATCACTTAATCTTATAAAAAGAGAAAATTCCAATGATTTTCCAAGATTCCTGCTATTACGAGTCAAACTATATGAGACCAGTTAATATTTAAAAAAAGAATTGTGGGAATAAGAAGTAGTTCTACTATTACCAAGAAAATTATTTGGCACTGCTGTGTATAGTAATTAGTATCAGATATTATTATCTAATATCATAATCTGTTATATTTACATATGCTGCTAGCTTAGTAAATTGTATATATCAATAACAATTATACTAGATGAATTGTTGAAATCATAGTTTGGTAACAAAATGATAAGATTTTGTTATAGAAAATTACATTGGGAAACAATTGAACACATTTACTGATAATGATGGTCGTGTAATCGTGGATAAAATCTATATGTTGCTATACATTTCTCATATCTTAAAAAGATACCTTTCTGACAAAATTAGTAGCCTTAAGAGAGAGAGAGAGAGAGAGAGAGAGAGAGAGAGAGAGAGAGAGAGAGAGAGAGAGAGAGAGAGAGAGAGAGAGAGAGAGAGAGAGAGAGAGAGATTATCATAAGTATTCAACGTTATGTTAGGAAAAATAATCTATATAATAATTAATTTTCTTATATTTTGGGTATATATATATTGTATATATCAATAACAATTATACTAGATGAATTGTTGAAATCATAGTTTGGTAACAAAATGATAAGATTCTGTTATAGAAAATTACATTGGGAAACAATTGAACACATTTACTGATAATGATGATCGTGTGATCGTGGATAAAATTTATATGTTGCTATACATTTCTCATATCTTAAAAAGATACCTTTCTGACAAAATTAGTAGCCTTAAGAGAGAGAGAGAGAGAGAGAGAGAGAGAGAGAGAGAGAGAGAGAGAGAGAGATTATCATAAGTATTCAACGTTATATTAGGAAAAATAATCTATATAATAATTAATTTTCTTATATTTTGGGTAAATGCGATTATAACAATCAAGTTAGATATGAATGAAAAAGGAAAATCAACCAAATAACGTGAATTATATATAATTAGGAAAATGAGATGTCATTTGATGTAATTGTCCAATATGATTAAAGTGACAGAATTCCCATTGTAAACTTTTACTATAATGGCTATGCCACTCATACACCTGTGTACCAACCGTGTTTCACACAATTGTACATAATTCCTTTTGTATATAAGGAGAGTGTTCCACAACAATATAACTCAGTCGTTTCCAATCTGCCTTTGATATCACAACTCCTCTCTCGGCCCGTCACATTGGTGACCCCGGAAGTCGACTCGCTTCCTCCGCTTTCCACCCCCACCCCCTCGCCCCTCCATCGTTGGTAATATGACGGGACTCTACGGCAGTTGGCACTACGGCCTCTCCATTCAAACTTTCATCGTTTGCCAGCGGAGAGGCGTTTGCTTGGTTTCAGCGCGCAGAAGTCCAGTTTCGTATCAGGGGCGTGACTCGCTCAACCACCAAAGCGGATTATGTTCTCGCGGGGATACCCGAGGACACCTTCCCAGAAATATCCGACTGGCATTGTGAACAAGGAGACACCCCAATAGCATATGACGACCTATAATCATACCTTCTGCAACAGTACTCGCCGTCGCCAGCCGCCCGTATAGCAAAGCTTTTTCAGCTCTCGCAACAACCGTTGGGGGACCAAAGGGCTTCGCTTGCCCTCAGGGAAATGACCAGTAACGCTCGCCTTCAACCTGCCGCAGACGGCTCTTCTCCTCGTGAGGTAAACCTACTCCGTGCCCTTTGGATACGCCGTTTACCTGAACCTGTGCGCGCTGCCATAACCCGGATGTCGATAGTTTACCCATAAAGGACTTGATGACCAAAGCCAACGCCCTTATGGACAGCCACTTCAAGACCCTCCATCAACGCCTCCACCCCTGACGACGAGGATGCCCATTCAACGTACACCAAAGCTGACATGAATGCCGTAGGACATACACGCCTAGCCCCGTGACGTGCCGAAGCGGCGACAAAGCCGCCCACCACCCCACCAATCGCTCGCGCCCCAACGAACGACTTCTAGAGCCACTTACTACCTCCCATCTACCGCAGTTTTGCTACTACCACTTCAGATTCTGGCAACTCGCGAAGAAATGTGCCAAAGATTGTCAGTGGCCAAAAAAACGTGTAAGTAGGCCATCGATTGTGGCGGTGGCCTTCCATGTTTCTAATCTTTTCTTTTTACAGGATGCAGGAACGGGCGTGCGATTTTTGGTAGACACGGGTGCTTGTCGTTCTCTTTTGCCAAGGAAACTCTTCAAGGCACAACGTAGTCTGTCTACATCTGCCGACGTCCGATTGGTAGCTGCCAACGGATCTGCGATACCCACCTACGGTTACGAGAGCCTCACATTATCGTTCGGAAACGGTAAATTCAATTGGAAGTTTGTCGTTGCTGACGTCACAATGCCAATCCTCGGTGCGGATTTCCTCTCTCATTTTCACCTTCTGGTCGATGTCGCCGACCGACGATTGGTCAACGCGGACTCGTACTTGTCGACACCTCTTCAACCCGCCCCCTCTAACCTCGCTCTCCACATCAGCGCACCCACGGATGCCTACGCCCACCTCCTCACGTCGTACCCGGAAGTTTTCCGTCCAGAACTTCGCCAAACGCCCACGGTTCCTGCTAAGCACGGTATTTATCACTATATCAAGACGACGGGACCCCCAGTCTTCGCAAAATTCAGACGTCTGGCACAGGAACTTTTGGCAGCCGCCAAACAGACGTTCGCCGAAATGGAGAAAATGGGCCTTTGCCAAAAGGCCTCCAGCCCATGGTCGTCACCCTTACACATCGTTCTGAAGAAAGACGGCTCCCTCCGTCCGTGCGGGGATTACAGGCGCCTGAACATGCAAACAGAACCGGATCACTACCCCCCTCCCAAACATTGCCAATGTAATCTCCTACCTGCACAAAGCAAAGGTTTTCTCTACCCTCGACCTCCTGAAGGGGTATTATCAGGTGCCTATGAACCCAGAAGACATCCCCAAGACCGCCATCACCACTCCGTTTGGCACATACACCTTCAATTACTCCTGTTTTGGCCTTCGTAATGCTGGGGCAACGTTTCAACGTCTCATGGATGGCATCTTAGGGGACCTCCCCTTTCTGTGTATGTTATGTGAACGACATACTTGTGTTTTCCTCCTCAAAAGAGGAACACCTCCATCACCTGCGCATCGTGCTCGACCGCCTGCAACAAAACGGCCTTGTAGTCCGGTACCACAAGTGTACCTTTGGCGCCAACGAAGTGTCGTTCTTAGGGCACCGTATCACTCCTGAAGGAGTCCATCCACTCCCTGAAAAGGTAGCAGCCGTTCAGAATTTCCCCACGCCCTCGACCGTCAAAGCTCTGCAGGAATTCTTGGGCATGATCAACTATTATCACTGCTTTCTGCCAGCCATTGCCACCACTCTTGCTCCCCTCTACGCCTCCCTCAAGGGCAAGCCAAAGGACCTGAAGTGGGGTCCCCTTCAAGAAGCGGCCTTCTGCAATGCAAAGAAGGCCCTATCAACTGCTGCGGCTCTCACTTTTCCTATCCCACACGCCCCTCTCCTTCTCTCCACCGATGCCAGCGACGTCGCTATTGGTGCAGTACTCGAGCAGGTGGTCAAAGGCTCGCCCCGCCCATTGGCCTTCTTCAGCAGAAAACTGTCCAAGGCAGAATCGGGTTATTCTACCTTCGATCGAGAATTGCTGGCAGTGCACCTGGCTATCCGTCACTTTCACCCTTTCTTAGAAGGTACGCCCTTCGTCATTCGCACAGACCACATGCCTCTGGTGCACGCCTTCCACTCGACAGTCTGACGCCTGGTCTGCCCGTCAACGCCGACATCTCTCCGCCGTGGCTGAATACAATTGCACCCTCCAATACGTCCCTAGGAAAATGAATCCCGTTGCCGATGCCCTGTCAAGAAACACGTTGGCTGCCGTTCAACTGGGATTGGATTACAACGCCATGGCTGAAGCCCAACGACAGGATCCAGAGTATCAAGCTTGTAGGACTTCCTGCACGTCCCTTCGTTGGGAAGATTTTCCCCTCGAAGACTCCAACACCACCCTCCTCTGTGACATCAGTACTGGTAGACCGCGACCTTGTATTCCTGCTCCCATGCGCCGACAGGTGTTTGATTTCATTCACGGGCTTTCACATCCCATCGTGCCGTTCTACTGCACAGCTGCTGAAGGCAAAGTTCATTTGGCACGGCATTTCTAAGGATGCTAAGGATTGGGTCCGTGCCTGTACTTCTTGCCAAACTTCCAAAGTACATCGACACACGGATTCAGGAGTGGGAACCTTTCCTCAACCTCAGCGTCGTTTCGCACACATTCACGTCGACGTTGTAGGCCCCCCTACCCACATCACAAGGACAATCGTTACCTGTTTACCGTCATCAACCGCTCCACTCGTTGGCCTGAAGCCATTCCCATGGAAACTGCAACGTCCGCCTCATGTACATCTGCCTTACTGTCTGGATGGATTTCCAGATTCGGTATCCCTGAGCATATTACTTCTGACAGGGGAACCACTTTCACCTCTCAATTATGGACGTCATTAGCGAATCTCCTGGGCATCACCCTACATCACACAACGGCCTACAACCCCCGCTGCCAATGGAATGGTTTGAACGTTTTCATCGCACCCTCAAAGCAGCTTTGATGTCCCGCTGCAAGGATTGCAACTGGTTTACTCAGCTTCCCTGGGTCCTCCTTGGACTAAGGACCACTCCTAAAGACGCTCTCGACGTCTCGGCAGCCGAAATGGTGTATGGCGACCCGTTGGTCGTACCTGCCGAGTTTTTTCCTTCTACAACCTCCTCCGACGATCTCCAGCGCATACGTCACGTCGTGGAAAATTTACTCCGTGCCGCCAGACTTACAAGCCCCCAGCGAAGCATCACAATACCAACGGAATTGCACTCTGCAACGCATATCTTCCTGCGCAACGACACCAGCAAGCCACCGTTAACGCCCCCTTACACGGGACCTTACCTTGTGATCCGACGCAGTCCGAAAGCATTCCTCCTAAACATTCAGGGCAAAGAAGACTGGGTCTCCATTGATCGTCTAAAACCTGCTTATCTTCTGCCAGATGACCCGCCTACAGTTCGCCTCTCTAGATCAGGGCGCCCTATTTAACATGTACAGTATGTAATTTTTTAGGGGGGGAGCCATGTACCAACCATGTTTCACACAATTGTACATAATTCCTTTTCTATATAAGGGGAGTGTTTCCACAACAATATAACTCAGTCGTTTCCAATCTGCCTTTGATTTCACAACTCCTCTCCTCGGCCTATCACACCTGCTAACATTGAGATTACCAAACAATTTTTCATCACCCAAGGTTTTAACTACTGCACTGTATATGTTTAGTGACTCCTTTCCTCTTGCTAAGGGTAGAAGAGACCTCTTTAACTATGGTAAGCAGCTCTTCTTGGAGAAGGACACTCGAAAATCAAACCATTGTTCTCTAGTCTTAAGGTAGTGTCATAGACTTTCTACCAGGGTCTTACAATGTTTTGGGTTAGAGTTCTTTTGCTTGAGAGTACACTCGGGCACACTATTTTATTTCATTTCTCTTCCTCTTGTTTTGTTAAAGTTTATATAGTTTATATAGGCTAAATTTATTTTGAGGTTGTTACTCCTCTTAGAATATATTATTTTTTTTCTCTTTTCCTCTCCTCACTGGGCTATGTTCTCTGTTGTAGCCCCTGGACTTATAACACCCTGCTTTTCCAACTAGGGTTGTAGCTAGGCAAGTAATAATAATATCATATATATATATATATATATATATATGTATATATATATATATATATACTATACATACATACATATATATATATAATTAAATATACATATATGTATATATATATATATATATATATATACATATACATATATAATATATATATATATATGTATATGTATATATATATATATATATATATGTATATGTATATATATATATATATATATATGTGTGTATATAAATGTATTATGTATATATATATATATATATATATAAAATTTATAGGTTCTGTGAGATTCTGACGTTATGATGGAAACCTTGTAAATGATCAGTAAATTATATACTTATAAATGATTGTTAAATAAATGGTGTCATAATATTCTATTGAAGTCTGGTCATTTCTTAATGAAAATATTGACGCCATCTGATTTACTTATTACGACTTATAGTTTACCCCTAGGCACTCCCGAGTTTTCTAGAAGAAACCACAGGCCTATAAAAAAAAGACTTTCTACAGCCATCACAGACTTAGGACTGCTAATGTTAAGACATTTTGTGACACTTGCTGAACGCTGAACAAAATGGTGTATATTCATGAAGAAGTGCTCCGAAATATGAGAATTATCATCTTTTACCTTTGAACTACGTTTGTGGAATTCTTTCAAAATTCGTCGCTGAACCTCGTCATAGACACTTAAATATCACAGCACTGGATTAGTTTATACATTTGTGAAATTATTATCAAAAGGGGAATATTAAGTATTTGATAAATCTTGTAACATAATGTAAATCATTTCATCAATCTATAGTGTATTAATTGTTAAATGTTTCTGGTTTTTTATCTTTTTTTCACGCCTTCTCTAATGCCATTTTTTTATGCTATAATAATTAGGAGGGGAATAAAATATTGATATAGAAAATTATTTTCTTTTTATATCGTTATATTTTACATTACATACATTTAGCAATGGATGTATGGGAGTCACGTCTTGAAAAGTATAAGAAAAAAACAATAATAACATAGTAAACAAATCATTGTATAGAGTATGTGAATAAACTTGAATTATGTTTTGCTATGGACATTGGTAGGCGTCTGTCAAAGAAAGAGGAATCCTCACAGGAAATATTTATGGGTAATATAGAATATACTTACTTTTAATTTCAATATTTGCCCTAACCCTTTCTGTCAAGATATTTCTTCCTTAAATGGCATCCCATATCACTTCTGAAATAAAGTATCAATCAACATAATATGTGACTTAGTTTGACTAACATTAACATTAAATATTTATATTTTTCTATAAGGGTGATATTCAAATGAAACCAAATAACTAGAGAATATCGTTACATTTGTTGTATTTTCAATGCCTTTGGTTTATTCACTATCTTTTACTTTATTATTGTCGAGTCGAAAAAAAAATATTATTAATGTAGAGATATTAATAGTTTAATTGTTGTAACCAGTGCTGAGTAATAAGGTGGTATGATCAAGATAATATAGGTAATTTATATATATATATATATATATATATATATACATATATATATATATATATATATATATATTGCTACATAAAATTTAATGTCTCTATATTTTAACTAGAAAGAAAGAGATAAGTAAGAAATATTCTATATTAATGATTTTTTCATCTATCACTGGGCAGTTTTCTTTTTCCGAATGTGCCAGGTGAGGAGAAGCGATATTGCGGAGATATAATTTCTACCCGTGTCTTTGAAATGGGACTAATACATCCAAAGAAAACAAAATAATTTTCCGTCAGACACTTCTCTTTTGCTCGTTTTGGATATCTGGTCTTGCCTCAATATTAAATGTGAACCTCAGTTCCCTTTCCAAACATGCTATTAAAAAATTACTCGGGGAAATAGCGTTGAATATATTTTGATATCCTACTCCGCTCACCTTCTTCTCATCATAGCCAATATCTCTCTCTCTCTCTCTCTCTCTCTCTCTCTCTCTCTCTCTCTCACCTTTCGACTCATTGTCTTTGTTGTTCAATACTCATTGATGTCTTCTTGCTAGACTTGAATTATGTAAACAAATTTAAAATCATAAACATACAATATCTGTTTAACAAAATATTAGTATCTCATTCCTTATTCTGCACTATTTCGCAACGGTCACATTTTTTTTTTTTTTTTAATGAATATATGATTATCATTATTAGGTCTATTGTGATATTCATTAATCTAACTACTTTAATTAATGCTCCTGATTTATAAAGCTATGTATATATATATATAATATATATACAGTATACACACACAGCACACACACACATATATATATATACTATATATATACATATATATGTATATATATATATATATATATATATAAATACAAATATATGTATATATATATATATATATATACATATATATATATATATATATATGTATGTATGTATAAATATATATATATATATATATATACAGTATATAACCTGGTATATACATAAAAAGCCGGATAACTTAGGGATTTAATTAGATTATCTAGCTTGATGAATATTAAAGCTGACTAAAGGTGATGATCATATTTTTTATTAAAAAAACTGTGAGTGATAGAAAAGATTGCAGACTGAAGAATGAGATACTGATATTTTTTCAAACAGATGATATATGTTTATGATTTTAAATCTGCTTACCTCAAAGAATAAAAAATACCTAATCCCATTATTTCTGTGATAAAAGCTTCTTATCTTTACCTAATAATAATTACTTATTATATACGTGCGTCCTTGGAAAAGGGGGATTTGGGGTCCTAGAAATATAATTCTAATGCAACAACAGTCATTTTGCGCAGTCCATAAGGACCTGCTATGGTCACTAATACTCGAATTCATATTTGATTTCTGGAATTTTATGCAACTGCTAGAGAACTCTCAATTTTTTCAAGTATTAGAAAAATTATTAGTTTTATAAATGGTTAATGTTATATACCGCCGGGCATATTTCTAAATCCAGTGTTACTTTGTCACCAGCGAAAGGGTTAATCTATAAAAAATATAGACGAGCTGGAATGGAACGACATATACATAGCATATCATATCTAAATACGATTGGAGTTTCTTTAGATAAAAAGATTTCATGATGATGGTTTCTGCTTATACCAAATTCGGTTTCAAAGTCATCCTGGTAAATGTAATCTAAGATAGGGATTTTTGTGTTTTTGTGTTTTCATATTTTCTTTCTCTATCACCTCCTGACAGTTGCCTTTTATGGGTAAGAACGTAACTGTTTACAGCAGTACTTTAAAGGTAAACATTACTCCGAATGAATTGTGAGCTCCTAAATAACTAACTTCATACAGTAAAAAGATGACAATAACATGAGTGCATTCAATGACTTTTGTTGTTTAGGTTGACTGGTGTATGTTGCTGCTGACTGGCCTTACAGTTAGACAGTTACCTAAACTCAACATTGCAATAGAAAAAAAAAATATATAATATCAGTATCGAAAATGGCATCAAAATTACATACAACAATTGTTACCTATTCCTCTTTACCAGCATTATTGTTGAGGAAATTTTTCAGAGCGTGACAGATGGCATGCAAAATTCTAGTGTATTGGGGTATAAAGAAAGGACTGTAAGCCTTTTGGTACCGCATGTAGGTTTTATTAGTACGTGCCGCTTTTGTAAGGGATTTTAGGTCAGATAGCATGGGATAAATATTCCCACAACGTTACGTTACGTAGGTACTGGAGGTCCCTTTTTTTTTCTTTTTTTTTCTTTATTTTATTTTTTTTTTTTTTTTTAATCAGACACGGTTTCGTTGGGAGTGGTCTTCGGTTCAAAGAGACCCCAGGGAAGTTATGGAAGCTATCTGGAGTCAGTGCAGTGAGATATCAAAGCTGCTTTGAGGATACAATGTATACAGTTCATTAGTATGTTGGTTGCATGGTTGCACACTGTAATCTGATGTAGGGTGATTCTGAAATTGAAAGATAGAACTGGTATCCCTGTTACAAGTATATAGGTCTGTGTAGCCAGATGTTGCCATTCATCTGGAAATTAGAGCAGCACTTTATGATGCAAATGGGATGGCATCTGGCCATTTAGTGGAGTGATTAATGAATGTATAAAGTTAACAGCATCTTTGTAACATAGATAGGGTACCAACCCGGTAAACATGAATGTATCCAAGGCAATTGTGAGTTTGAATAGAAGTACCAACACCTACATCTGTGTCTCGATAGGCCTTTGAATTTTGTCATGAAACACAGGCACATAAGTAATCAAAGGTCTTCTCCAGTGCTTTTACGGTCGAGATCGTGGGGAACTTCTTTACTTTTGATACCTTCTCAGTGAACGTCTGAGCTCGATAAAGAGTGATGTAATGGTAGAAAAAACGCCCATCTGGGCACCAAAGGTAGCCTATACTTGTCTTACCTGACTACAAGGCCATTCTGTTGCTGGTAGTTGAAGATGATGTGTAGGTAATGCAGATGGTCTTCTTTGTAGACGGAGGTTCTCTAATATTCCATCCATTAGATGCTAATATATAGTCTCTTCATTATGCTGGGAAATGAGAGAGTAATTGATAGTATATGTGCTGAAGAAGGATAGTGATGGCAGGTTTTAGGATTCCATCAGGATTCAAGAACAAGTACTGATACCCCTTCAGGATGTTGAGGGTTGAAAATACTTTAGCTCTGTGAGAGTAGGTGGTGATTGACAATATTGGGGAGAAGGTAATGGTATATTTCTATATGCTTGTTAAGATGCCTTAATTCGTCACAATGGAGTAGGGTCCATCTTATATCAGGATGATGTTCAGCGGGGACAAAATTGGGTTTGAGCCCATCTGATAGAGACAAGATTTTGCATTACTGCAAACATGCGATTAACAGCTGTCAAACGATTTGTGGTGAATCTTCTGAACTTTGCCAAATCTAAGGGCCCTGACAACGCTATGGAAACATGATGTGCTTGGTGGGATCCATGGGAGGCTGTAGTTGTTGTGAGTGTAATACACTGTGCTATAGAAGAAGAGTTTTGTGGGTGGTATCTGTGGGCCTTGAGATTATCAAGGCTGGACTAAGCAAGTAATAAATGTGTGGACTATCAAAATTTAGTATAATAACTGTTGATGTGAGATATTTACCAGTAAATGTAAATGTTAGTGGAAATATGCATTGATGATACACAGTGAGATATGATTACTGCCTCCCGATGGCATTTGATAAAAAGTACATAATAAAACGTGAATCATGAAAAAAGTTGATATTAGGTAATGGGAAGAGTCAATGTCCTACTTACAGGTTTTTAGCTACTTATAAACAATATCTATTTCTTTTTTTCCTAGCAGTCGACCAGGGTCTGGAGTGGTAGTAGCACAACAGATGGCTGCGGGCGTCATTCAATGGCTGTTGTGGGAGTTGGTGGGATGGACTATGTTGGTGCTGGGTTACTAAATTAATTCACAAGCATGTAAAATTTATAGGGCGTTGCTTGGTTGTCATCTTTGTCCGGATCTCTTCACATTGGAGAAGTCGTTGTCCATTAGAGCGTCAGCTCTACCAATCAGGCTCTTCATGGGCAAGGTGTCAACATCGGGAAGGGCACTTCATACAAGTTCCAACAGGTATTGTACAAAAAAGGATGGCATATGCTTACCTTATGATGAGTACCATCTGCAGTAGGTTGGTGATGGGTAATACTAATAATTTCTCTGATGGCATTGGTGCATTTAGATCCGCCATCAATTATTGAGAAAGCTGAAACATCCTGGCTATGCAGGTGGCAGTCAATGGTGACTACTGGTTCAGTATGTATGATTTATGAGCATCGTACTGTATGGGGTCGTCTCTTTAATTAAAAATCAAAGCGGTGATTTATGGGAAGGTGATGTTAGGAATTGCAGTGAGGATGTAGTCTTCTTTGTTGCTTGAGTGAGTCATATTGCAAGCTCCAGAACATTTAATTTTATTTCGCCAAAAAAAAAAAAAAAAAACACAGGTATTCATATGTTCATTCAATGGCTTTTGGCGTTTAGAGTAAGCGTTGCTTACAGTTTGAAAGCTTTTGAAGTTAGACAGGTAACTGAGGTTAACATTGACATGAACATAGACTATATGATAACAGTAATGGAAACAGAGTCGAATTTAGCTTGTGTTACACTCAGTGGATTATGACGTTCAAGTTGATGGGAGTTTGGTGGCATCATAGTACCTACATTTACCTTCTATTATGGGAAATCGCTATCCTTTCGTTGCCTTCGTGCAGTAATCAACCTACAGAGATAGAAAAATTCCAAACTACTGGAAACTCCATTATCCTATAACTAATTATTCAACCTTTTTTTATTATTATTATCATTATTCTTTTTTTTTCTTTAGAATCAGATGATGTATTTGATAATTATAAAAGTTAAAAGAAAACATTTAATAATATTGTTGTGTGAACTAGAAAGATGCAAGAGAAACACTCTTTTGGTGTAAAAGGAGTCTGTGTACATGAATTTTTGTTATACAATTTTTATGTATATTGTTTTTACTTTCTTCGACATGGGATATAGTGGTAATATATATCTCAATATTAGATAGTATCATACAGACTGAACTCTTCTGTAAGTTTTTGATAGAAAAGTTCGAGGTTAAGACTTAAATAGTCAAAGTTTCCACATATTTTATAGCACCAAATAAGAGGGTGTTTATTTTTGTGAATATCTACCTCTTTTATTACCATAACATAAACTAAATAAAATCTTCTTGGCCCTAGTTTAGCAAAACTTTTCCACCATACTTGAGTACTGTTTGCTTATATATGACCGGAAAGGTGACGGAAACAGCTTGGATAGTTCGTACAGAGTTTTGTATAAATTACCCCTTAATAATTTGTATGCAAGATGGACCTATAATATGAATTATACATGGCTAAAAAAAAAAAAAAAACATTATAAATTGGAAGCGAAAAAAAAAGGTAAAATTCTGAAATTTGATGCAAAAGAAAAGTGGAAGTTATGAGCTTAAAAACAATTGTCACAAACTGTCATGAAATAAAAACGTTAATCTAATCATTTTCTCAATACATGAGTTAATTAATTAATATAGAAACACGTTAAATGATCTGAAAACTAATTTTTCGATGTTAGATTAGTGTGCGAGGATTCGAATGATTAAGAAAATATGAAGGAAAGTCGTTGTTAATCTATTAAGATAATTAGTGCTTTTGTAACATAAAACATAATATAATTATTGTGAAAGCTCAAAACACCTATGGAATCGACAATCAAGCTGGGAATAGAACAATAAGATAATAGATAAAATACATGTTTTCGATAAGAGGGGCCATTTTTCAAGCTGAGTATGTAAGGAAACGAACTAAACATATAAACATGTAATACATAGTTTCAACACAAATATGATCAAACAAGATTCCAGAATACTGCCTGTCTCCAACTTTCGTTAATATAATGATGAACTTGTTGCAATAAAATGTTCATAGACAATATAGCGCTCTTATTGAATATATATATGCATATATATATATATATATATATATACATACATCAAATAAGCCATATATATTAATACATTAAAGTCTGGATTCTCTTAACGACCTTGGGATCAAAGCCCAAGGCGGAACCTCCCAAAGACTATGATATCGGACCGGCGGGGATTTGAACCCTCGCCAGGATATTTGTATGCCAGTGACCATACCATTCCGCCATTCGTAGCGGAATGGTATGGTCACTGGCATACAAATCCCCGCCGGTCCGATATCATAGTCTTTGGGAGGTTCCGCCTTGGGCTCTGATCCCAAGGTCGTTAAGAGAATCCAGGCTTTAATGTATTAATATATATGGCTTATTTGAAATATGAAAGAAACACGTTTAAATGTGCAAAAAAAAAATTATCACATACATACATATATATATATATATATATGTGTGTGTGTGTGTATATATATATATATATATATGTGTGTGTGTGTGTATACATACATACATACATACATATTATATATATATATATATACATATATATATATATATATGTATATA
>NC_090737.1:106935013-106940013 GCF_036898095.1 Palaemon carinicauda | reverse complement strand
GAATGCATGCTTTAAATTTCTATCGCACGTTTCGGTTCTGTTCAGGAGCGTCCGTTCGGGATCAGTGTGCGGTAAGCTTTATGCCTCTATAAACATCTAGTATTTGAGATTATGAGATTTAAAATTCATATATTTTTTCCGAATATTAAAGGATATCGTTTAATTAGTAAGCAATTACTCTCACATGAAAATAAAATGACATGAATAACGACCCATAAAAATATCTGAGCGACCAGAAAAAAACCCAAACCATCCAAAACATATGAATTAAAAATGAAAACGATTGCATATTCCAGAATGCTTCAACACACACCCTTCGCTGTCGTAAAATATGCGGCCTTCATTTGCATGCTAATGAAGATTGGATCAGCGGAGAAAGTGATTCGGGATTTTTCCCTTTCAGAAAGGTGTAAAAGAAACGAATAGATTCTGGACGCAGACTGGAGGGGGAATATCTGACCCTTAGATTAATTGACTAGGTGGTAATCAGCGATCACTTACCAGTATCCAGCACGCTGTCGTAAAAAGGGGGTGTAAGGGCAGTCCGGTAGATAGAGTATCTATTTTTTCAGGCGTACGCCTTCATGGTATAAACTGTATATCTCTCTACTTTCATGCGGCTTGCTAATTAGTTCTTGACATGCGTCTTTATTGTTGGTGAATAAGACAGATAATTTATAGGGATATTATGATTTATTATCTATCTTGTAATCCTTTTTTCGTTTTTTATAGAAAAAGAGTCACACTTTTAACCTCGAGTTTTGGAGACGATTCAGAATATTATTAAATTACTATTTACGGCAATTTTGAGTATTAATATACATGAAGGAGCCTTAAAATTCAGATACCAACATTTGTATTTTTATGGATGAGAATTTCAAAATGTTCGCTACTTCCAATTTGTTCAATTAAATAAGCTATAAATATTTATTTTTCTCTTTTATAAGTAGCAAACATAATTCATAAATAGATAAGTTTTAGAGCAGTTGGTGATTCAGTTGTTACATTTCAAAACAGGAAAGTGGAGTCATTTTCCTAGTATTAATTTATTTACATTAATTTCATTCAAAAAATCATAATCATGCAAAATGTTATGGAAAATATGTTTAATAAATAAATCATATCTACTGTATATACAAATTACACCTTGGTATTTTGACATAAACAATTTACACTCTAACATTTATTTTTAAATATAGGCCTCCGTTATGTCCCTGAAATGCACCATTAGTTCGCTTACATATAACTTTGATTACATTGTACAATAATAGACATTAATAAAGGTGATGTAATTTCAAATTAACCGTTTCCTTATGAACACAAATTATTTTATTTTATTTAACGTTTTATCTATATAAACAATACACCATATTAATATGCAGAATTCAGTCTTTCTGAGCAGTTTAAATATGAATAGAAAGATGTGAATTATTTTAACTTCAACTTCTTGGGTTTTATCCGGCTTGGATGATTATTTGCATGTTCTAAAATCTTCACATTACTTATAATGAAGTGACTGACTTGTGTAGCAGAAGCGTCAGATAATTCATAACCAACCATTAATTCATATGTATATATGCAGTGAGTTTTAACGATAAAATTAAAGTTTGAATTCTCTAGACCACAAATGTGAACTATGTTGGGATTCATATTTAAACTTTCATAACTAATATCACCAATACTAGCCATCGCCTTTATAATAATATCTGAAGCTTTACAACATAAGCTAGTTACACCCCAGTAGCTATGTAAAGAATAATGATAGGAATAACACTAAGAGACAGAAATAGAGCACAATATGGATACGAGGGCAAACTAAAGTAGACAATATTCTAGAAAATTTTAACAAAAAGGAATGGGCATGGTGGGTATATATAATGAGAGTTACAGACAATATATATATATATATATATATATATATATATATATATATATATATATATATATATATATATATATATATATATAAATATATATATATATATATATATACATATATATATATATATATATATATATATATATATATATATATATATAATATATATATATATATATATATATAATATATATATATATATATATATATATATATATATATATATATATATATATATATATATATATATATATATATACATATATATGTATATATATATATATATATATATATATATATATATATATATATATATATATATATATATATATATATATATATATATATATATATATATATATATATATATATATATTTAGATTAATGATTGTGTGTGTTAGAGTATATAGGCGTATGTGCTTGTATTGGAATTTGCTTTTTTTAGGCGGCAACCAATCCTATGAATTTATAATTCATATCTACGTATTGAAGTCCTCACGAAATAGGTATACAATGGTAATTATATGCTAGATTTATACCATTCCAAATTAGGAGGCAATTATTATGTATAATTAGAATAAATAACGTCAATCAATGTTTCATAAAAACCGGTTTTTTTATACCTTCTTGAATTCTGTATGAATTTGAATACACATTGGACAATTTCATCACTAGTGACCAAAGTAAGGTAATTGTGAGATGAGAATTTGGGGAGGCTTCTTGGTCATCAAGTGATTTCCTGAAAAAGAGGACACGCAGACAGTCACTATGGGGAGCAGTTATGGCATTGATCTAATAACTTATTTTGAACTATTTGGATGTGACCAAAAATAGTCGGTCAAAAGGGAGATCTAATTATTCTGAGTTTTATTGTTTGGAATTTTTTTGTAAACATTTCAACCTCCGCCTCCAATACATACACATAATCTATCTTAGGATAAAGCTAAAATCAGATGGAAAATAAAATTTCGCATATCACTTTTTTATCAGTCATATACTGAAGGATATGCCAGACTTCAGCTATTTTGCATGTCTCGTTTCATGTTCAGTACCTATCATTCCTTTGAATCAATGGAAAGAAATTCAAAACAATGAGTTCAATTTGTAAACCTTAAAACTATTCTCTCTTATCTATAATAAAGTAGTATTTTTTTTTTTTTTTTTTTGTGTGTGGTTTTTATGGCGTTTTAGATATCAATGCTTTATTCCTCTATAAACATCTACTATTTGAGATTATGAGATTTAAAATTCATCTATACATATTTTTCCGAATATTAAAGGATATCGTGTAATTAGAAAGCAATTACTCTCACATGAAAATAAAATGACATGAATAACGACCCATAAAAATTTTCGCACGAACCAAATACAGCTCAAACTATCCAAAACATGTGAATTACAAATGAAGACGACTGCATATTCCAGAATGCTTTAACGCACACCCTTCGCTGTCGTAAGATATGCGGCCTTCATTTGCATGCTAATGAAGATTGGATCAGCCAAGAAAGTGGTTCGGGATTTTTCCATTTCATAAAGGTGTAAAAACAACGAATAGATTCTGGACGCGGACTGGAAGGGGAATATCTGACCCTTAGATTAATTGACTAGGTGGTAATCAGCGATCACTTACCAGTATCCAGCACGCTGTCGTAAAAAGGGGGTTTAAAGGCAGTCCGGTAGATGGAGTATCTATTTTTTCAGGCGTAAGACCTTCATGGTATAAAATGTATATCTCTCTACTTTCATGCGGCTTGCTAATTAGTTCTTGACATGCGTCTTTATTGTTGGTGAATAAGACAAATAATATATATAGATATATTTTGATTCATCATCTGTTTTGTAATCCTTTTTATAGAAAAAGCGTCACACTTTTAATCTCGTGTTTTGGAGACGATTCAGAATATTACTAAATTACTATTTACGGCAATTTTGAGTATTAATTTACATGAAGGAGCCTTAAGATTCAGATACCAACATTTGTAATTTTATGGATAAGAATTTCAAAATGTTAGCTACCTCCAGTTTGTTCAAATGAATAGGCTATAAATATTTCTTTCTCTATTTTAAGTAGCAAACATAATTCACAAATAGATGAGTTTTAGAGCAATTAGTGATTCAATGGTTACATTTCAAAACAGGAAAGTGGAGCCCTTTGCTTAGTATTAATTTATTTACATTAACTGTATTTTTAAAAATCATAATTATGCGAACTGTTATGGAAAATATGTTTAATAAATAAATAATTTCTACAGTATATACAAATTACACCTTAGTATTGTGACATAAACAAATTACACTCTAACATTCATTTTTAAATATGCCTCCGTTATGTCCCTGAAATGCACCATTAGTTCGCTAACATATCACTTTTATCACAGATATTGCACATCCGAACATCGCACCAACGTACGAATACACGCCTAAACAAGTTACATATATATATATATATATATATATATATATATATATATATATATATATATATATATATATATATATATATATATATATATATATATATATATATATATATATATATATATATATATATATATATATCTGTTTTTAGTTATTGAGTAAAGATTATATTTTTCCTTATGTATTAGAGTCAAAGTAAAAAGCAATTGTAGTACCAGCAGGGATTTGACACATTATTTTTCGTGACCTGTCCTAATTGTATTAGATTTTCACAATATCTTTGATTCATTATTTTTATCTATGATAGCATAAGAAAGAAAAGAAACCATGATGCTATTATCTCTTCGAAAATTTGTGAAACTTTAATTAAACAGTTGGGAATCAGTTAAACTCTGAAGTGGGAGATCAGGGACTTCAATTGTACGTCGATTTTGACGCGTTGCTCTTTTCCGTGATAACTTCAAAGGAGCTAATTCCCAGTACCATTTGGAATAGATACCCACATCCATTCATATTTACATAGGTAATATAAAGTAAAAACCAAATATTTAAACTGGTATTTCGGGAATGTAAATGAGATTGATTAAATTAATATCACATAGATTGGTCGTGAGTAAGGAATGGACAATGATGATTTACCAGAATGGAATATATACTCCAAATAAGTAAATCTCTTCCCTTGTTTTCTACTTCTTATCCAACA
>NC_090737.1:106920013-106925013 GCF_036898095.1 Palaemon carinicauda | reverse complement strand
TATTTATTCGCTATAAGTTTTAGATTGTTATTTATTCATTAATTTTCCAGATTTTATATTTCTCTACATTAATTGTGAAATCAGGATTCAATATTTCGAGTGATTCAATTTTGAATTGTGAATTATTCATGGAGTATATCTGTTTCTGGAAACTGTGTATTTATTCGATCACCAATACTTATTTACAGTGTGTTTCCCTTATTCCCTGACTAAGAACCGAAGTAAGACGTTAATTTAAGATTAGTTCCTCTCAAAAGTAAAGTAATCACCATTGTTTTAAATATAGAATAAAGAGAGCTTTTAGATATTCAGTGTTTATTTATAGGTTATCGTCTGGGAGTTGCGTCTTATTCTCAGATCTCGAAGGTTTTTCTATTGTGTATCAAATCATGTAATATAAAGCAGGGGAGTGTTGGAGCTTGGAAATTCATGTTATTTGCTTGTCAAAATAATATATATATATATATATATATATATATATATATATATATATATATATATATATATATATATATATATATATATATATATATATATATATATATATATATATATATATGTATAGATAGATAGATAGATAGATACATAGATATATATATATATATATATATATATATATATATATATATATATATATATATATATATATATATATATATATATATATATATATATATATATATATATATATGTGTGTGTGTGTGTGTGTGTGTGTGTGTGTGTGTATTCTCTACGTTTGTGTATAAATAACACATTAATATGTTTACAGCATTTATTGTATCAAATGGGTAATTACACTTTCACGGCGATGATACCCTCAAACGGGGTCTTGTTAATTAACCGAAAGCCATAGTACTTTTACAATGATCGCAGTGTACAATACCGAATGTACCTACGCCTTTCTTGCTATAACTCCTTTAACGGTTACGTGCTTTCCCTTTCATTGTACACTATAAGCAGGGCACACAGATCCAGGGCATGAAATTTACCAACCAGGCATATACAATTTTTTTTTTTCAGTCTTAAATCCTTGGGAAACATTTACTTTGTACGTAAGTACATATATTCAACTATAATCTGTAGAAACTTCTTTACATCTGCTATTTTTTTGTCTTGGCATTTGCATTTGGCATTGTCTTAGTCTTACTTATACAAATTTCAATATTATAACTGTTGCTTCTACTATTAATATCTTTTAATATCTTTAGAATTTTTTTTTCCACGATTCACTAAAGAAAACTATGATATTTGCTAATCTTAAGTTAGGAAGGCATTGCTGTTAATGGTGATTCTTATATTTTACCAATATAAATTCTTAAATTTTCTTTCTAGTCAGATGGCTTCTCTGTGTTCATCTCTTTTCTCGATTGAAATATTCTCACTAGCTTTATGTAATTCTGGGATTAATGTATTACCCATATAGATATCTTGAGGTTTTCTAACATAGGCTTCATCTATTCATTCTCTATGAATATCATTCATTATGACTAAAATTTTTGACCAAATCAAAGTGTTTTTCTTAGTCGAAAAATGACATACCCTTTAATTTAAATATATATATATATATATATATATATATATATATATATATATATATATATATATATATATATATATATATATATATATATATATATATATATTGTCATTGTCATATTCAGTTGTTTTATCCATTAGCTGGTTAGTTACATGGCTGCTTGTTGAATGTTTTTTTTCGAAAACCTGGCTGATTCCTAGGTTGATTAAAGTCTAACTGTCTTTCTAACCTGCCTTATATGATACCTGAAATTATCCTAACCATGTTTCAGGTCATTTGTGTTTTTTTTTTTAATTATTATAATGATTAAGTTTTTTCAAGCTGGAGGTCTACAACATTCTTGCAAACATTTTGTGTAAAGTTCAGCGGATATTATTATTAAGAAGTCTTGTCTATCTATTATTAAATTAATTGTTATTCCATTTACTCGTGAAGCAAATTTATTTTCTCTACTCCTATAGCAAAGCATTGTATGCAAATCCTCTGCAATTTTTATTGTTATATCTCTTTCCTTGATTATATTTTTATTTTCACCCTTTAAAGCAAATATCTATTGGTGACCAGTTCAATGTCTTTTTTTCATGAAGTTGGTGGTTTTTCCTGTTTTTAGTGTTTCCTCGATATTATCTGATTGTGATTACGAAGTTCTGGCTTTTAGAATGTTTATTGTTTTGGATAGTTCTGCTAATTCTATCTCACCTCTCTTTGATATTGCCCTCATTTCCAATCTTTTCTTTACTATTTCTATTTTGATATTTTTTATAGTTTTCCTTGCACTTGTTTAGTATCTTCTACTAGTCTGGAAAGGTCTATTTCCATTGCACAGTAATATCATTAAGCGTGGAGTGTTGGCTGCTTGAACATGAAGTAAAACTTTCAATACATATGATAAAATGCACAATTTAGTGTTGTTATTTTCTATATTATGTCGTCCGTATTTTTTTACTGATATTTTACGAAAATTTTCTGAATTTACTTTTATATGTCCAAATAAGTCATTGGGAAAGCAACATTGATATAAGGTAAGGAAATTTGAGAAATAGTTTGGTTTACAGATTTATTTTGGTGAATTTTCTTTAATCGTCGGTGATAATTACACAAGAAATAGATATATTATTCAAAACTGGCAACTATTGATGAGAATGTAATATTGGCTTTTTTTTGTGGGGGGGGGGGGGTATACAGTTAATAATGAAAAGTATGTGCAATAAAAAGATATACACCTTATCCATCCAACTTCTAGAGTCGATGCTGCTTACTTTTTTATCTTTTAAAAAAAATACAATATCATATAATCAATTTACAATAATTTCGTAGTTATTTTTCAACAAAATACACGTGCACTTACAAAGATTTACAAAATCATAAATAAACTCAATACTAGTTTCATTAAATAATAAGAATTGTATAATATATCATAAAGTTTATTGTACAAACGTTCTTAACTTATTCGACGTTACATATTTAACCCTGGATAGGTACGCTCCTCGGACACCCCTTTAAGGGTATACTCGGACGCGAACGACCCCGACGCCAAAAAAAATTCTTGAAAAATCAGTTTTTGCAGTAACCTCCTTTTTTCTTTTGCCAAAAAGAACTTCAATGAATGCTTAAAACAACTGTAAAGATAAATACTACTCATCTGCAGAAAAACTATTTATTACAAATATTTTAAAAAATTAAGTAGAAAAAAAGACCTGACATAAAAATTCATAAAAAAAAAAGTTTATACATATATACACAAATCCTTTTAGGAATTGATTCTTGAAGGATTAGGACACATCTTGATGTATTTTGGATGAAGTCAGACTCATGGAGGTGAAGATCTGAAATGAGAAAAAAGGGTAACTTTTTTTGGCCAAAAAAATTTGTCCAAACTTCATTAATTTTTTTGGGTACCCAAATGAAATAGGAAGTGGCTAATGTTTTTAGGGAATAAACATATGTTTTCCTAAAATAGAAATATGTAAAAAAAATCTTCATTATTTTGTAAATTACATTTATATCAGGGGCCATATCTAAAGGTAATTTTTTGAGTACTTAGAAATTTCGTAAAAAATGCATATATTTAATATATAATATGATATTTAAGCAGGTAAAAATATACCAAAATATCACAAATTCTATAGGGAACAAGAATATATATAGATAGGGCAACTTACGCTTCGGATATGTCCACAAAATGGCCGCCAACCACACTGACTCAGACTCCCTAATCTGCCACTTGAAATGTAGGAAGGGTATGTCAATTTCAAGGTGTTATTTACTAATCTAATTATTATTGGATATGCATAAAAATTGTATGGTGGGTTGCTGGATAATTGTCGATTATTTTACGACTATAAAATTATAATTCTGACCCCAAAAATTTTTTTTTTGAAGGGAAATAAAATCGAAAAAAATGTAAAATATAATATTTTAGCTAAACAAATTTGATGATATTCAATCAAAAAAGAAGTAAACAAAATTTTCCAACAAATAAACATCTAGAGGAATCATTACTCTGTGATAGTTCCTTAGTACGTAGTAATTTTGAAAGAATTGGGAAAAAACGGAAAAATGGCAATCACCGGAAAATCGAACACATACCTATATATACGCCATATCTGGCTAAAAAAAAAGATAGGCATGGGTAGCCAGATCATCTAGAAACACTTTCCAACACTATGAAAATATAAGTTTTGCGACACTACTTGCCAATTCCTTACGGTAACATGACTAAGCCAAAAAATGCAAAATAAATAAAAAGGGGCACTCGCGGAAAAATGGCTAACATTCTAATATACGGCATTTCAGAAAAAAAAAAAAAATTCAGCCACGTACTAGGCAAACCATCAAGGCACATTTTCCGACAAATAAACATCTAAATGAATCATTACTCTGTGATAGTTCCTTAGTACGTAGTAATTTTGAAAGAAATGGGAAAAAACGAAAAAATGGCAATCACAGGAAAATCGAACACATACCTATATATACGCCATATCTGGCTAAAAAAAAAAAAGATAGGCATGGGTAGCCAGATCATCTAGAAAAACTTTCCAACACTATAAAATTATAAGTTTTGCGACACTACTTGCCAATTCCGTACGGTAACATGACTAAGCAAAAAAAATGCAAAACAATTAAAAAGGGGCACTCGTGGAAAAATGGCCATTCTAATATACGACATTTCAGAAAAAAAAAATTTCAGCCACGTGCTAGGCAAACCATCAAGGCACATTTTCCGACAAATAAACATATAAATGAATCATTACTTTGTGATAGTTCCTTAGTACGTAGTAATTTTGAAAGAAATGGGAAAAAACGAAAAAATGGCAATCACAGGAAAATCGAACACATACTTATATATACGCCATATCTGGCTAAAAAAAAAAATAGGCATGGGTAGCCAGATCATCTAGAAACACTTTCCAACACTATAAAAATATAAGTTTGGCGACACTACTTTCCAATTCCTTACGGT
>NC_090737.1:106892513-106907513 GCF_036898095.1 Palaemon carinicauda | reverse complement strand
CCAGTCTCTTAATTATCTCTATGAGTTGAGATGCCTGAAATGAGTAATCTAAAAACCCTGACAAAGGTTTGCATTGACTATTATGAGGTCTTTGTACCTCGTAGAAGGAAATTTCCTGGCTAGCCCTTTTGTTCTGTCAAAAAGCGATATAAAGGGACACGGGCTCGCTGAGGAAAAATATTGTGATTTGTTCCAGTGACGAGGAATCAATGTTTTTAGGCATGTATGCGTGAGAGAGAGAGAGAGAGAGAGAGAGAGAGAGAGAGAGAGAGAGAGAGAGAGAGAGAGAGAGAGAGAGAGAGAGAGAGAGAGAAATTACATTTCTATCAAAAATTTCAGATTAGATTTTTAAGTTACTTTACAATATTAAGTGAAATAAGCGGACATTACTCTTCCGTTGGCTAATATGAAATAATCAAATGGAATCACAAATGTTGCTATAAAACTTGGATCTCAATGTAAAAAAAAACTCCTCTCTCTCCTTTCCTCTCTGTCTATATTTATGAAGAGGAGAACGTAAAAAAAAGAACGAAAGATAAAAAAAAGGGTTGCCTGTTGCAACACACATCAAAGACCGAAGTTCGTTAATGTCTCATAGGGTCCAAGAAAGGAAATAAAATTCGTTACCCATATTACAGCCCAGTGAACGTTTCCCCTTTGTTCATTTCATGATATATTAAGAGATTCTTTCTGGAGCTTCTCTTTGATGTAGGGCTCAAGTGCTTCCTAATATTTTTTTTTTCTTATTTACTATTTTGTACATTTTGTTTGGTTAGTACGCTGGCTCAAATATCACATCAACTACTGCTGATACACACATATACACACACACTTATATATATATATATATATATATTATATATATATATATATATATATATATATATATATATATATATATATATATATATATTATATATCTATATATATACATATGTATATATATATATATATATATATATATATATATATATATATATATATATATATATATATATATATATATATATATATATATATATATATATATAAATTAGAGAGAGAGAGAGAGAGAGAGAGAGAGAGAGAGAGAGAGAGAGAGAGAGAGAGAGAGAGAGAGAGAGAGAGAGAGAAAGTAGTCATTACGAGGGGTCTTTGTCTTTATTCTTTATAAATCCGGCTGCCATTACAAGCACCATGACTTTTACTAAGTAATTTTATTTTATCAAAATGGGTCCAGTAACCATTAAGAATTCCCTTTAATGGCTCCACCATCATTAGCTAATAACAGTCAGTTTATGTATTTCCTTTGTATAAAATGTGTCTTTTACCGGAGTTATTGATGCCATTTCTCAATAATTTCATCTCCAAAGGTCGATGGTCACCTTTCAGTTAATTATCTGATACAGTTTCATTTAAAAAGTGACCATGGAATCATTCGAAGTATTCAACTGCTAACTTTTCAATACGTGTATACCTAACAAAGAGTTCCCTCTGCGACTCTTCAGCAAACCATTAAACCTTGATATCCACACTGGTATTATTGCTTGTTTAATTATTTGGATATTATCATGTAGGTTTAATTGATTCTAAAGAAATGTTAATTTTCTTAGCAGTAGTTTGATAGCCCGAGGAGAAGAAAACTGCCCTGTTGATATGAAACGTCGTAAAAAAAAGTTTCAAAATCTAACCACTGATATTTAGTAAATTTTTAAAAACATTAACATAAAAATGAAAATTTTATTTGATAATTTTTTTTTATTTTCAACAAACTAGAAGTACGTCCTGTAATAAGTTTTCATGTATATTATAAACAAGTAAAAGCATGACGCCGGAAAGAGCCCGGATATGATTAAAAATAATAAGTAATTGCCTGTACTTATTTCTTTAAATTTTAATAACCATATAAGGCTCTTGAAACATATATATCTTATCTTAGTAAATTATATAAATGAATATTCTGAACACGGGATTTCTTATTATTAAGAAATACGATTTTTACAATTGGCCAACCTTAGATTTGCTGATGAAAGTTTTAGTTACATTTTACATCGTTCAAAATATATAGTTTCTTTCCTGATTATATTTGCCTTGCAATTACTTTCGGTTTTTCTTAATTTACAGAAAAGCTGTTTTTTTCGCTTCCCAATACCTTTAACAACAGCTGATTCCAAATTTCTTAGACGTTCTTAGAACATAGCATGCTCCAGTTAAACCAATCCATTTAAAAGACTTTCAAGTAATTTCATTGATAATGAAAATGATCCGGAATATGAATGGATACTGAAAATTCATTATCAATACCGTCATCCCCCTACCCTCGAGAAATGAAGTTCAGATTTACCACGAAAAAATTAAATATATAATATTAGGGTTTATAAAAGAAAGGAGCTTTAACACAACATAAGGGAAGAACACTTGGCAAATGAATACAGAAGCAGACGGAGGAGTGTACTAACGTCAGATGTTATGATGCAACCGCAGAAAAGGAAAAGTGCCTTTGAAAATTGAAGAATGAGAAAGTAAAGATACATTTTTACTTTGAATATTGTGAATCTGTTGCATCATAAAAAATAAAGAAAAAACGCTACGATAATCTAAGCACCCATTTTTAAAAGCAAAAAATTCAAAAAGAAAATGCAATAGATCGCCTTACATCAAATACCACCTAGATATTGAGAGAGAGAGAGAGAGAGAGAGAGAGAGAGAGAGAGAGAGAGAGAGAGAGAGAGAGAGAGAGAGAGAGAGAGAGAGATTCAGCTCCTTCGTATTCTACTGTTTTTTTTAACGCCTTCCTCATTAAAGGGAAGAAAGCAGATGAGCCATTTGATGATGAAAAAGATTCTTAAATGTGCAATCTGCATCCCGAATCTCTGCCATAATAGGATCGAGGCAATAGAAGAGTTTTCTTGGAATTTGCCCTATATAAAATGTCAATTTCTTCTTTGTATTATTATTCGGTAATAGTATAGAACACCAGGCTCTCCATTTACTCCAATATAATGTAATCCTGCAGTTCTCACCTTCTTGAACATTTATTAGGTGGTTATTTAAATTCTGGGAAAGCAATAATAAGCAAGATATGTTGAAGAGGCGGGAAGGGGTTATAAAAAGAAAATAGCTTGGTTTCCTCACTAAACGACTTAGAACTGACATGTCAACTTCGTCAACCAAACAGAAATCGTGAAGCCAGCGTACATAAACTGAAGTTCGTGATGCGAGCGTACATTTGATTTACTGTATATTCAAAATATACTTAATTAAAAAATGGATTGATTACTCAAAAGTGTCCTTGAAATAAGCAATTTACAAATAGTGACACTTGAGTAATCACAATTCTTGATTAAGTATATTTGGAATATACAGTATATCAAATGTACGCTGGCATCACGAACTTCTGTTTATGTACGCTGGCATCACAATCTGTTTGGTTGACTATGTTGACGTCAGTTCCATGTTTTTTAGTGAGGAAACCGAGCTATTTTTTTTTTATAACACCTTCTCCCTTCTTCAACATATCTTGCTAATTATTGCTATCCCAGAATTTAAATAACAACCTAATTACTGTGCAAAAAGGTGAGAACTGCAGGATTATATCATATTGGAGTAAATGGTGTACTATGGTCTTCATTGTTGATATGCCAAACAACGAATGTTAGGTGTTTTATTTTATGATGTTTTCTGTTATATCCTCAGTGATGGGAATTTTAAGGAAGGGCAAATGTAAACATAGTTTCAAATGATCAACATTGGTTACCTGATCAAACGGACAGATACTTCTGACATACTGCTGGAATGCCCTGATTTTTTTTTTTTTTTTTTTTTTTTTTTTGCGCATAATGCGTACACAGTGATCGAGCTTTGTCTAATGAAGCATGTACTATTCTAAATAAATAAGAAAAATCAAGCAGGAAGGTATTGTTTGAGTCATAGATATCACATTACGCTAGTAAGATCAAGTGAATTACCCATGTTTCGTGCATTTTCATTAAGGATTTTATTTGCGTGGGTAGAGCTGTCCCCTATTGTTTTATTTTCCAACTGGTTTCCAATGATATTCCAAAAGAAAACTTTGACCAACGGTGTTCACTCGAGTTCATGTGCATTGAATTCATATAGGGAGAAAATGCTTTATCTCAGAATTGTGTCCACTGTAAAGGAATCAATTTTACAAAATTAAATTTAATTTACCACTCATAAGTTTGTTAGAGGGAAGAACATAGAGTTGCTTCCCCAATTGATTGATTGTCATGTCTTTGTGCTTCACATTCTTGATTACTTAGTTACGTTTCTTTTGGCATAATTAATTGGTTCCTATCTTTTTTTAATATGGTGAATGCAATGGACCCTTTTCCTAGTGAAACGTAAATAAACATAACATTGTATATATTGAATATACTTTACTAATACTTCATTGTCTTCTCTGGTGTATGACGTGTACAAAGTATGAGTGAAGTAACCTATCTGAAAAACTAAGTACAGTCATCTTGTGCACAATTAAACAAGAAACAAACTTTAATTTTGCTTAAAAGATAATTACTCTGATAAGGTTGCTGTTATTTGACTCGAATAAGATGGAACTGAGGAGTGGTGTTTGACAATGTAACACACACGTTATCTCTGACATATAATCGATTTCGGTTCTTAATGTTGATAGAGACAAATGTTGAAGACCCTAACTCAAAAAGGTAGGTAGTAGCAAACAGAATCAGAATATACATTTCTCGCTGTACCAGACTAGGGAAGGCTTTTGTTAACGTACATCATAATTCTCTAAGACTCTTCGTGTTTAACTTATTTCGTAGCATTTCTTTTGCCCTGAGGTCAATACGGTCGTCTTTGGCAAGGTCTTTATCACTAATGCAGTCCATGCAGGCAAGAAAAAGGTTATAAATACCTATTTTAACTTTAAGCTCACCTGAGCAGAAATAACCCTTGAAAGAGTTCTGCAGCGTAACCATAAGTCTGCAGAATTGTCTCTGTAGAAAAATTGGCAGGGCTCTTAACACACTCATTTCCATGCGGTAAAAAAGCTCTTACTCTTATATTGGAAAGTTTGCGGAGTTGCATATCTCCAACCTTCTCTTCCATAGTGGCAGCATGGCCAGAAAGGCTTGCAGTCCTTAAAAAGAACATTCATAATGGTAACTTTCATTCCCTGAATTGCAAAAGTCACCACATTCATAAGGGCAAAATGTATCTGCCAAGTGGGCCAAGCCATGGATGAACTCTTCACTATCAAACTGTTCTGAACATCCTTTTTCTTTTTTTTTCTCTAAAAAAGAGTAACACATCTATACAAAGCTCAACCAAACGATTCAAAATTGATACTCTGGAAAACCAGTAAACTTTTGTGTGGTTAGATAAATTTTATAATTTGATGGCATTTCATAATAAATCCTTTCGAAAACAAGATGGTTCACGGCCCTGGCTCTGAGGAATTTGAGGTTTTTAACGTCAGTTGAAAATATTTCCTTCAGAATTGGTGGCAGAGTCTATGATGCCCATGCCTGCAAATATAAAAAAACAGTTGGTTCCATTGACCCGAGGAGCTTCTTCCTGCACCAAAGCAGCAAAACCAGATGTGTTATCAAGCATTACAAGAGCCTCGTCTGTTCACAGAGTAGCAAGATTTTTCTTCCAGTCGAAGTTTCTTTTGGCAAGGAAACTATTCATCTGTTCTAAAATTGTAATGGCCTTCTTGTGTTCAGGCCATGTCGTCCTGATGAAAGTTCCTAAATGGTAGCTTCCTAGGGTATATTTTACTACAGTGATTTTCCCAGAGAATTTCACCCTAAGGTATCCAGAATTCTAACTCTTGGAGCGAATATCCCTAATAAATCTGACAGGGATATCACATATATCATAGAAGGTATTCTTGACACGCCACATAGCTATCTTCACCCCGAACAGTATTAACGCTTCGAGGGGTTACAGTGACAAGAATCTCAAAACGAGAATGAAAAGAGAGCCATTCATAAGGTATCTCTCCTATTCCATTTCCAGTGTGTATCTGACGAAGACGGCAGCACCATCTTTATTCCTTTTCGTGTTGCTCTACTACTTGGTGTTTTCCCTTGTGATCTCTCGTATTTTGGATATTATTCAACATTATGATGCTTTCTCCGGCCTCTTCTGCCCCTGGAAAGTTGAGTATTATATTTACTTTGTATAAATGTAAGCTCTTGTCGTTTTGAATTAAATTGAAAGGGATATTAACATAAACAAGAGCGGTTGCCTACCGGAGGCATCCTGGATGCTGACGCTCGCTATGCATGGGTCATTTAGTTAACCAGAGCGACATTCCCAGTTATGATGCTTTAGTAATCTAGCTATTTAGCTCCTCTAGGAATTCTTATATGATGCCGTTAATTTTCAGTTCGGCAATTTAGGTAACCGATCTTGCCCTTTGCGAGGCTTAGTAGCCTAGGCGTAAGGCCCTAGTACTTTCATGCATGATATAAGTTTTCCGAGTGTTATGTTATTGAAGCTATAGACAAATATTTTATTTATGTAAGATATTGTTGATTTTTCTTCTCCAAGATTGTATACAGGAGAGTTTCGGTGATTTAGGTAATCGATTCTCACCGCATCGTGGCTAGTAGCTTATGGGGCTTTAGTATACTTTTGCACACATCACCGGTTGTTCTTTTCTCCTCCGGAGACAAACTTCAATCCCTTTCTCACTCTGAGTGAGCCTTAGGCTTAGTCCTAGTGTTTCTATCTGAATAATATTCAGGTATAACTATACTAGGATATGTCTGTCCTGACCCGCTAACCAGAGTGACTGGTTTTTGGGTTTGGGGCAGAACATCAGAGTTCTAGTTTGAGGTCTGCATTTTCCTTGCATAGAGAATGAGTTTCCTTTGCTAGGTTAGGTGTAGACAGAGGAGGCTTTGCTTGACTAGCCCTCATCTGAAGGATTCTGTACGAGATGATTCCTTCTACTAATGGTCTACCAGACTGTCCTATGTTGTTATTCTCGGGCTGGAGAATGAGTTTTTTTTTCCGTTGCCTGGTGAAATAACTACACCTAACTTTGTTCTGGTATGGAGGAGGATAGCATGTATTGCCAACCTTCCTCCCTAATAGACAAACTCTAGTTTATGATGAGCTCTCCTAACTGGTGGGTGTGTCTCATACTAGAACGAAGTTTACAGGACCCTTATCCCGTTCCCCCTCTCTTTCTTAGTGATGGCCTAGCCCTCACATCACTTGGCCACAGTCCAACTTCTGTACCTAGTGTAGGTTAGGATGGGGTACCGGCTCAGCTCTCTGCCGGCCGGCAGAGACCCTTTTTCCTCTGCAGACCTCTCTTGGACTCCTTTCTATGTCTGCTGGTAGACCCCAGCAGACTATGGATATATAGGAAGCCTAAATGCTATATTCTCCCCTTTCATATGTTCACTCTTTCTGGATGAAGGTTGTAAGGCAATGCCGCCTTATGACCTTACATCCATACTGTTTCTCTTGCTAGTGTATTGTACTCTTAGACCGGCTGCCTGATTAAATGGCCGGCAGCCAGTTGGGTGGAGGTTCTCCGGTTCAAAGACACTGCCGGCCGGCATGGGTATCGCTATCTTTGCCTGCCGGCAGTAGTAACACATCCCGAGATCTGCTGGCCACTACGATTAGCGGCCGGCAGTCGGGTGCTAGTGTTTTCAGCTGCCGGCATTGATTGCCGGCCGGCACACCTTTGCAATCCAGTGACCTGCCGGCTATTAGTTAAAGGTAGAATATCTTTGAACTATACAGTGGTAAATGCCGGCCTTCACATGCCGGTACAAGCCGGCACGTGCCGGAGCGTACTTACGATATTTATGGTGTAGTACACACTGCACTGATAAGACTACAGTACAGAGTAAGTTATAACACTAAAGTACTTCCAATATACTTAATGTTATCTTGTACAACCTTTTGTTGAAACCGAACAATATATAGAAAGTAAGTTTTTTTCCGTATTCATTCTATACCGAATATTAAAACTTTATTTCAAGGTGTGAGCTACACCTTAACTTTCCGCTTAAAAAAATATATAAGGTATCTTAGAATAAAAATTAACCTTAGTTTTAATATCTTGGGAGGTTACCGCAATTGGCTGGGCAGGAAATACAAGTATGTGTCTTTCCTTCTTTCCTTTCTAGCTTTACTGTATAAGCTACATGTATTAACAATAAGTGAAAAGCAAGAACTTCTGTGGACATGAGTTATGCAGGAGGCACGCAGCATGCTCAGCGTCCAAAGGTGATCTCCGGTATTGGGACCCTCAGGTATGTATCATATGCTCTAACATGATTATCGAGCCATTAGACACCCCTAAGACGGCGGAGTCAAGGGATGCTGATAGGGAAAAGTTACGAACCTAGGTGAGGGGTTTTGAGGAAAACACTTTAGGCCCCTACCTTCCAAACGAGAGGATAAGGGCCTATCTTTTCCCTAAGGCATCGGCTGATGCAGTCATTCCTCGGCCTCAGGATGAGATACTAACTGTCCAGAATCTGGTAGATTCTGAACTGTCGGCTGCCCTTCAAGATATCCAATTGGACGATAGAATGTCAGAAGTGTCGGATTATACAGAGAAGGACCTTCTGGGAGAAGGTCAGGCGGAGGAGCTGACCCAGGCTCCAGAAATCGGTACATCGGTTTTGGCCACGGAACCTTCTCCTTCTACATCGTCTGCTATCCCAGGTGATCTGGGAAGGACTCTTTCTTCTATTGTTGAGATGATTCAACAAGTACAAAAGAAGAATGATTAAAAGGAAGCTGCCATGAAACTGGAGATACATAGACTCGCAGCATCATGTGGGCCCCAGAACCGACTCAACGTGAAGGAACTTCCCTTGTGCTCGGATACCAATCCTTGGAGGTATGCAGAACACATGCCAATGACAACTAGGAAGATTTTTATATCGGAGAACTTTGGCTCAATTCCCCTGGAAGATGTGTAATTTTGGCCCAACAAAGACTCTTACCCGTATTGCTATGTCCGTCTTAGGAAGGAGCCAGCCTCAAAGGAGGAGACAGAGCCGAAGGAGGTCATAGTCCTTGACCATAGTAAAGCACAGGCATTACTAGCGAGCTCGAAGAAAGAGAGGGGCCTCATGAACTCAAAGGTGTCAACCTTGAGTACGAAACTTCCCTTCTTTGTGGCCTCTCCAACCAGATCCTTTCCCTTCATGGAAAAGGGATATAAGGCAGCCTTGAAGGCGGTAGAAACAGGGAAACCATTCACATCCTTGGAGGAATGCAAGCCAATATCCCTGACCTTACCCTTGGACCAAAAAGACTTGGAAGGACGTCCACCTTACCTTCTCAGTCGGGAAGCTGGAAGCTGATATTGCTAAACGTCAGTTTGGTGAGGAACTTCCAAAGCTGTAGGAGTTTCTCTTGCACAGAGAGCAAGAGACAAAAGAAAGACTTGCGGCATCAATATCGTTGCAAACGACATTGGAAAGGATGGCAAGTGACCCCGAGAACCAGGACATGTTAATTTTAGTGGCCAAAACCCATCTGGCCACAATTACAAAGGATCTCTATAGCTTTATTAAAGCTGGGAGAGCCTGTAGAGAGTTTGTGTTCGCCTCGGCTGCGGTGAGGCACGAACCGAGGAAACTGATCTCCTCTTGCCTCTGGGGTAAGGACCTCTTTCCCAACGAAGTGGTTAAAGAGGTAGTAGATAAGGCCTCTGCGGAGAAAAAGGAACCTTCTCAAAAGTGGGGCTTATATCTTAAGAGAAAATCTTCTCCGGATGAGGGTCCCCAACCCAAGAGGAAGACAAAAAGGCCTAGGATATCCTCTTGGCCGGCTAAGCCCACAGACTAATAAAGAATGGACTACGTTGGAACTGGAGCAGTCCTCCACCTCAATTTCCTAAGTTCATCCAACACTCTACCCACGGTCTGGAATAATATCTCCGAGAACTCTTATAGAAAAGAGTAATCCAAAAAGTTAAGTCCATCAAGTTCCAATGAAGGCTGTTTTGTGTTCCAAAGAAGGACTCAGATAAACTCAAAGTCATTCTGGACTGGTCGCCACTCAACAAGTTTATAGTAAACTACAAGTTCAGGATGCTCACGCTTCAACACATAAGGACCCTACTGCCCAAAAGCGCATATACCGTCTCTATAGACTTGTGTGACGCTTATTGGCACGTTCTAATTAATTGTCACCTCTCCTCCTACCTAGGCTTCAAGTTACAAAGAAGACTTTACGCCTTCAGAGCCATGCCATTCGGGCTAAACATAGCCCCAAGGATTTTGACGAAGCTTGCGAACGCAGCCGTCCCTCAATTACGCCTAAAGGGGATCCAAGTAGTGGCCTACTTGGACGACTGGCTGGTGTGGGCAACAACCAGGACAGAATGCATGTATGCCTCCAAAATATTGATCCAGTTCTTGGAACATCTTGGATTCAAGATCAACATCAAAAAGTCTCGACTATCTTCAGCTTAAAAATTTCTGTGGTGGGAAATCCACTGGAATTTTTAAACATTTCGACTTTCCATTCCTGGGAAGAAGACGAAAGAAATAGCAGGATCTGTCAAGAGACTATTGAAATCCAAACGGAATATCAAGATGTGAACAGGAGAGAGTGCTGGGCTCTGTACAGTTTGCTTCGATAACAGATCCAGTGTTAAGAGCACAGCTAAAGGATGCAACATGAGTCTGGAGAAAATACGCATAAAACGCGCGAAGAGATCTAATGATACCCCTACCGACTCGACTGCTAACGCTTCTTAAGCCGTGGTCCAAAGCTAAGCAACTGAAGAAATCAGTACTTCTTCAACCTCCTCCCCCGTCAGTTACTATCCACACAGACACTTCAAAGGAAGGCTGGGGAGGTCACTCTCACCAGAAGAGAGTCCGAGGAGCTTGGTCCAATCTTTTCAAGTCATTTCACATCAACTTTCTAGAATCCATGGCAGTACTTCTGACACTAAAGAAAGTATCTCCTCGCCACTTGACCCACATAAGATTGGTTTTAGACAGCGAGGTGATAGTGAGATGCCTGAATCGACAAGGGTCGAGGTCGCCTCAAGTCAACCAAGTGATGTTGGCCATATTTTGTTGGGCGGAAAGGAAAAAATAAAAAAGGGCACCTGTCAGCAGATCACATTCAAGGGTTCCGCAAAGTGACAGTGGACGCTTTATCCAGATTACATCAACAAAGTCAGAATGGTACCTAGACGCAGGATCGTTCTCCATCTTGAGTCAAGTCCTAGAATTGCAGTTAGACCTCTTTGCGACGGAAGACAACAAGAAAATACATCGTTATGTGTCCCCATACGAGGATCCGCTAGCGGAGGCAGTGGACGCTATGTCCCTAGACTCCTTTTTAAGGTCCTCATTAAACTGAGATCCTTCAAAGGGAAAGCTGCAGTAGTGGCCCACAAGTGACCAAACTGCGTGTGGTTGCCTCTGGCATTGGAACTAAGACTGAAGTTTGTACCGCTACCGGATCCAACCCTGTCTCAGCGAGTACAGAAGTCAACTGTCTTCTCTCCATCACATAAAACCCGGAACCTTCATCTCATGATTTTCTCTCCTTAGCGATGAGAAAAAGATTTGGGGTATCAAAAGTCAGTATAGACATTTTGGAGGAAACCTGAAGACAATATGAGGCATCATGGAAAAAGCGTGGGTCCTTTATCAAGGCGAAGAAACCAAAAAGAAATCTTGACAGATTTTTGTTTATCATTATTCATTCACTTTCATAAGCAGGGTTTAGCAGCCCACACAATATCAATGTGATGGTCCGCCTTGACAAGACCGATACTATATGACTTTCAGGTCGACCATTCTAACGACGTTCTTAATGAATTCTGAAGGCCCGTGCTAAGCTTAGTCCTACAGTGCCTCCAATACCCATTTCATGGTCACTAGATAAGATTCTTCATTTTGCCTAAATAATGAACAATGAGGAGTGCGCTTAGAAGGATTTGACTCAAAAAGTCATATTTCTGTTTGCACTCGCTTTGGGGGCAAGAGTTAGTGAAATAGTGGCTCTCTCTAGAGAGGAAAGCCACGTCTAGTTCTTGGAGGGAAAACTGAATCTATTTCCAGACCCAACGTTTCTTACCAGGAACGAGCTACCCACCAGCAGTTGGGGTCCCTAGAGAATCTGCCCTCTGAAGGAAGATGCATCCCTATGTCCAGTCGAGTGCCTAAAGGTCTATCTTCATAGAACTTCAGACGTGTTCTTTATGCACTATGCGAAGCAAGTGCAGTAACTCAAGAGGTCTGTGGTAACAGTAGGTAGAATTCTTAAACCTGCTGTTTAAATCTGCGAGGAAGTGTGAAATTAATTTGGGACGATTAACTAAGAGGGTGGGTGTGTAGTCATAGACTATTACTACATACTGAGTGATAGGCCACTAACGTGTCATTACGAAATATTTCATTGACTTTGGTGAACTAAAGCATAATTTGGACACTTGTGCCAAGCGTTTCTTAGGCTAGTGTAAATAAACATTAATACAGACTGTATCAATAATATTGATAATTTGATTAAAGTGGCAAATCTGTTTCTTTTTAGACGGAAAAATATTTTCTGTTTACTGTTTTCTTTATGCTTCAATGGATATCGTCGACATTTTATAAATTTTATAAATGTTGACTGATATATACTATATGTTTATTAAATTTCTAATAAACTAGTTCACAGTGAACCCTGCTTCTTATTTGCCCACACTAATTTTATTATAGATGTACTGAGCATTAAGTTTAAAATATGGATAATTTTAACATGGAATGTCTTTTAGGATTGTTCCTTTCTTCAAGCAAAAATCCACTCGCTTTAACCCTTCCTTAGGAAGGATTAACGTTGTACCCTAAGGGGATGGTGGTAGAGATGCAAAATTTATTCCTATACGGACACAACTGTTATCCGATAGTTTAATAAGAGTAGACACACTGGGGGAGATGTCAGGAATTCATACTGACATTGGTGAATCTTTTACAAACTTTGCTTTATCATGTATAGGGCGAGACCACTATGCGAGCTTGTCATTTCGTTATCCATAGTTAATATGTACTCCTCGAGACTTTTTCCAGAATCTAGTACGACTCTTCCTTGTAGGGGGCAGAAAGCACTAACATAGTTCATGCTTAGATGAAATGATGTATAACGTTAACATCATAGGTCTCTAGGTCTAGACGGACCAGGAAAAATACTTTCTTGAGGGTATGGCACCGGTTGAAAATCCACAGTTACAGTAATGCTATGGTAAACTTCTATCAGGACGACATGGCCTGAGCCCCAAAAAACGGATTTTGAGCGAAGCAAAAAATCTATTTTTGGGTTAGGTAGCCATGTCATCCTGATGGGCTTGCCCTTCCTTTTATTGTAAGAAGGGCTTATTGACCCCTCCCTATAATATAGTATCTCTAGCACCTCGTGTATCGCTACAAGGAATAAAGATGGCGCTGCCTTCTTTGTCGGATACACACTGGAAACGGAATAGGAGAGATACCTTGAATAACGGCTCTATTTTCATTCTCGTTTTTAGATTCTTGTCACTGTAACCCCTCGTAGCGTTAATACTGTTTGTGGTGAAGATAGCTATGTGGCGTGTAAAGAATACGTCCTCTGATATTATGCGATATCCCTGTTAGATTTATTTAGGGATATTCGCTCCAAGAGTTAGAATTCTGGATACCTTAAGGTAAAATTCTCTGGGAATATCACTGTAGTCAAATATACCCCAGGAAGCTACCCTTTAGGAACTTTATCAGGACGACATGGCTGCCTCACCCAAAAATAGATTTTTCGCTTTGCTCAAAATCTGTTTTGTATCCCAAAAGTGATTCACTAAATAGGAATTCCTCTTTAATAGCGACAATATGCATATAACGGAAGAAAAAAAATCAAGGCACTGGCTGCAATGGGAAACATCAGTAGTGATTATGAATGATAAGTTTTTATTTGACCTTCACGGAACCCCTAAGGCGCATCCATTTAACCATAAGGGGTCCATTTCCTCTTTGCTTGCTTTTAATATTATTATCATTAACCTAATTCTTCTATAAGAATAAATACGCTAAAAGTTACGAAAACATAGATCACGACATATGATACAAATTTGTCAAGAAGGATTTTTTTAAAGGATTTACAAAATGTTTATGGAATCAACCCGTAGACGAATTAAAGTCTAATAATCCTTCCAATAGTAAATAAACTTTATATTGAATAAAAGGGATACCTACAATTTTAGTCATCATTATCAAAGTGATATTCATATATCAACCAATCTATATATCTAAATGTTGTCTACATTTCATACTTATTACATGAAATTATAATAATTTTATTATAGATATGAATATTGCGTTCTATGAAACGTAAAAATATCAAAGATTTTGCTTACGAATTATATGTAGATGCTATATTTATAAACTAGAAGAGAGAGAGAGAGAGAGAGAGGAGAGGAGAGAGAGAGAGAGAGAGAGAGAGAGAGAGAGAGAGAGGAGAGAGAGGAGAGAGAGAGAGAGGAGAGAGAGAGAGAGAGAGAGAGAGAGCAGGATCGAGGAAAAAAACAGTTTTCTATAAGAAAAGTGCCTATTATACGTTTATTACAACTGGAACTTGAACATTGTTATATCTATTCCTATTCTGTGCTAGTATTTTCATATATCAAATGGTAACCTTAATCCCCCTTCCCTCCTATAGTCACTCTTAAAACAACCTCCCCCGCCCCCGTTTCTTGGTTTTTTGTAAACTATATTTAACATAATATGTGTTAGTATATAAAATAATAAGATGTCAAATTATATAATAGCTAGAGAGAGAGAGAGAGAGAGAGAGAGGAGAGAGAGAGAGAGAGGAGAGAGAGAGAGAGAGAGAGAGTGAGGAGAGAGAGAGAGAGAGATAATTCTGTTCATAAGATTTATTCTATAACCTTGAAGAATGATTGCAAAATTCCAAATGTAAGGTAATCAACTGCAATGATGAGAAATAAACTCAGTTAGGGATGCAATGTCCATGAATAAAAATTTTGGCTTACGTGGGTAATCTTTGAATTTT
>NC_090737.1:106860013-106887513 GCF_036898095.1 Palaemon carinicauda | reverse complement strand
ATACATTGTATATATATATATATATATATACATTGTATATATATATATATATATATATGTATGTATGTATACATACAGTATATATATATATATATATATATGATTGTGATTGTGTGTCTCTGTTCATATATAATACATATCGTGTTTTTCCAATTTGGCCAGTGTTTTAGTTCACCATTTAACTTTCAAAGAATTCTCCCCAAAGAAATTGTCTTTCTTCGCAGCACTATCTGCCCCTGCAGCTCCTCTACCTTTGTCCAATTTGCATATCTTATCTTCCACACTTTCTTTCAGTAAACCAGGTTCAACCTCCTCTCCGCTGAGTTCCAGTTTCGTTAGCATATGAGAAGAGAAATTTCATTAACATATAAACTAGGATGGGGTGATATTGGTGTTTAGAATACGACGAGGCAATGAAATTCAATTCATCATAATGTTGTTTCGATAGGAGGCTATTTTCTCACATCGAAGATTATCATGGCCATGTAATAAAATACAATTGAAAAAGTAAACAGATATAGTATGGTATTGGGTTCTTACCAAGCTCAATAAAATAAGTCTCTCTCCCACTCTCTCTCTCTCTCTCTCTCTCTCTCTCTCTCTCTCTCTCTCTCTGCCCACATATATATCTGTAATGGAATCAGTCCCACAGGTCTTTGTATGCTTCGCGAAAAGAATAAAAAATTTAAGTTATCAGGTTATTGAGTAGGAGATTTATGCAAAGAAAAAGGACAACTTTTTTGTAGTTTGAACATTTAATTGACAAAAAGGACTATTTTTTTTTGTCTATTTATGAAAGGGGTAAGACACAGAAAGGAAAGCACGAAGAGAAAACATTATTACAATAAAAATGTTGCATATAAAAATGATTAAAGGGAGTTAAAAGAAACATTATTTTGAAGGGATTAGCATACAGAACATATGGTCAATGAGAGTCAAATATTAGAAGAAACAATATAAACCGAGAGATGCTCTCGGAAGAAATCAAGGCATTTTAAAATGGAGAGACGGGTCGCTCATACCTTTTTTTATAGTAAAGGAAGTTGTTAGAAAGTTTTAACCCATATTCGATAGACAGATGTCATTCTAACGAGGACAATTGTATGGATTATCAATGGAAGACACCATTTGATAATGTGATTTAAATTCAGATGTTCCAATGGATTCAAGAAGCTACCTGTGCCGTTTAAGACTTGAGGAGGAATGATAATATACCACAAATGTTTCATACACGCTATTTGATATACTAAAGGGGTTTGGATTTTTATCTCATAACTTGTGTTTCCCTATACTGTTAATAAAACTACATGTGTAAACTTGATATGTAATATTTAATGTTGTTTGAATTTTTTAAACGTCCATTCTTGCAAGTCATAGTAATTAACCTTTAGGTCAGTTAAATAAAGTTTAGTTGCATACCCCTCGCCTGTCAGTTATCCCATGACTGGGCCCTTGCACATTGGTGATCACTGGGTTGTCCAACTCCATCCTGCCATCTCAATAACGGCTATGTCTTACTGTTTGATGATGCCACTCTCCGACATTGACTCTACTATCAACGCCACACTCGAGAAACTACTATTATTTGCCAGAAGAATAGCTTTCACCAGGCTCCAGCGCGGTGAAGTTCAGTTTCTCATCAAGTGTAAGAATAAGTCTGCCTCCAAAGCAAAATACGTTCTTACGGCATTCATCCGTGAAACTTTCCCGGAAATCTGTAAATGGCTTTGCTAGCAAGGAGACATCCCAACATCATATGACTCTCTCAAATAATACCTCCTGGAGCAGAGTAAAACTTTTCAAGATATCTCAATAACTCATCGGGAGCCAAAAGGTATCACTGGTACTCAGGGTAATAACCAGTGTTGCTCGCCTGAAGCCTGCTACAGACAGATTTCCATGTGAAGTGAATATACTTTGTGACATTTGGGTACGGCGCCTACCCATACCTGTACACGCTGCCATTCCCAATATCGATATTTTGTCCTAGAAGGACCTGATAACCAGAATTGACACCTCTATGGACAGCCACTTCACCACAGTCCAGACCTCCATCAATGATTCTACTCCGGACAAAATGAACAACTATTCTACATCGACCAAAGATGACACCCACCAGTTGACATGTCGGTGTGAGGACAAAACCGTCAACCACCCACCCTTCACTCACAGCACAAAAATTGACCTCTACAGCCACTTAGTGACACCCACAACCACCAGTCCAGATTCGAGGCTACTGCAAAAAAATATTCGAACGTGTAAGTGGGCCATCACTTGTGACAGTGGCATCTACTGTCACTATTCTTTTCTTTTTACATGATGTAAGTAAGGGCGTACTACAATTTTTGGTAAACAAGGCTGCTTGCCGTTCTCTTCTGCCAAGGCCACTCTCCAGGAATCAAATTAGTCTCTCTAGTAGCTGCCAGTGGGTCTGTGATACTCATTCATGGTTACGAGACCCTCACATTATTGTTTAAAACCATCATTTATCACTCAAATTTTATAATTTGCTACGTCACATTGCCAATCCTCAGTGCAAATTTTCTCTCATATTATCAGCTTCTGGACGATGTTTCTCACCGATGGATAGTCAACGCTGAATCTTACTCATCAAAAACTTTCCAAAAAGCCTACTTAGACCTGGCTCTCCTCATTAAGGCACCCACTGAAGCCTACACCCTCCTCATGTCGTACGCGAAAGTTTTCCATCCAGAACTTCATCAAACGGCCACAGTTCCGTCAAAACATGGTATATAACAAAATATGAAGAAGATGGGGCACCAAATATTTACCAGATTCATCCATCTACCTGCATATCATTTAACAGCCTCTAAAGACACATTTAGAGAAATGGAAGAATTGGGCCTTTGGCCCAAATCCTAAAGTTCACGGTCATTAACCTCACACATCATTCTGAAGAAAGATGACTCTCCGTGTCCTTGTGGGGAATACAGTATCCCGAACATGTGGACAGAACTGGATCATTACTCCTCCCAAACATAACTTATGTGACCTACTTTCACAAAGCAAATGTTTTATCCAAGCTTGAGCTCTTGAAGGTGTATTATCAGGTGCTCATGAAAGCTGAAGACATCCCAAAAACTGCCATCCCCACCCCATCCCCCATCTGTACATACACTTTCAATTACTCATGTTTTGACCTTCATAGTGCTGAGGCTACTTTCAATGTCTCATAGACGGCATCTTATGCGACCTCTCTCCAGTACATGTTATGTGGACGACATACATATGCTCGCTTCCTCCAAAGAGGAGCGCATCTTTGCATCCTGCTTGACGGCCTGAAACAGAATGGCCTAGTATTCCTGTACGACAAATGTACCTTTGGCGCCAATGAAATATCAATCTTAGTGCACTACATCACTCTTGAAATAGTCCACCCCTTCAGTGAGAAGGTAGTACTTGTTCAGAACTTCCTTACGACTTCGACAGTCGAAGCAATGCAAGAATCTTTGGCACGATTAATCATTTTAAGCAATTCTTACCGGCAGTCCCAGCCACTTTTTCCCCCTTGTTTGCCTTCCTCAAGTGCAAGCCAAAACACAGAAAGTTAGGTCCTCTTCAAGAATCTGCCTTCAGCAATGCATAGTATGCCCTATCAACCACTGCTGCTCTCCTTTTTTCCTGTGCCACGTGTAGCTTTCCTTTTCTCCATTGATACCAGCTACGTCGCTTTTGGAGCAGCAATCGAGCAGGTGGTCAATGGCTCACCCTGTTCATTGGACCTCTTTAGTAGAAAACTGTCCAAGCCGGAATCTGGCTACTCTACTTTGTACAACGAATAGCTGATGGTGCACTTGTCTGTCCATCCCTTTTGCCACATCTTGGAAGGTCACACATGGTTCAACGACATGGCTAAGGTGTAGACTTCACTCCACAGTCCGACGCCTGGTCGGCCCGAAATCTCTGACATCTCTCTACTGCGGCTGATTACAATTGGTAGAACTAAGCCGTAGATACCTGCTCCACTGTGACGATAGTTATTCTATTACCTTCATGGTCTTTCACATCCTTCGGGCTGCTCTGCTGCACAACTCCTGAAGATGAAGTTTATTTGACATGGCTTTTCTTAGGATACTTAGGACTGGGTTCATGTCTGTCTGGAAGTCCACACCACTCACAAGCACTAACCTAGGGTAGGCTAGTATAGCACAGAACGCTGTGGTTGGCACAGGAACTGAGCCCACAGCACCCAAGTTAATTCCGATGATCCAAAATGCAGCGTAAAAAGAGTGGGAGGCATGCAAGTCAGGCCCGTTCTCCCTTGTTTCCTTTCCTTATTTTACATACTCCAATGCCTGAGAGAAGGCCACCTAATGTCTTTAGCAACAGAGCCTTGTCACACTCAAAACCAAACTTAACCTTAAATATATTAACAATTAAAGAAAATAACAATGCTGAGACTAAATTAAATTCACGACCAATACGTTAATATCAGAGAGATAGGAACTTTAAACAACATTACTTCGAATTCGATTTCCCAATCGCGTCTGTTGAAAGATATCCGTGTTTGATCATTTTTCTTTAAGAGATACACTCGGAGTAGGAAACGTAGAATTAAAGAAAGGAAATAAGACCAGCTGCCAAAAGATCTTCATCTCTTCCAGTGTACCAATTGATTTATATATTGAAAGAGTTAAATTGCTATTATTCCCTGGAAGAGGCATTGCTCAATTATAATGAAGGAAATCTAACATAATAGAATCAATCAGGAGGAAATCTGAAAATGATATTCCTTATATATCTTTTATATTAAGAGAGAGAGAGAGAGAGAGAGAGAGAGAGAGAGAGAGAGAGAGAGAGAGAGAGACACTCCGGATACTTGTTTTCCATTAAATACTTAAAACTCGAACTACTGAAGCACACGTGGCCAAATCCACGGAAACTCCTACTGTGCTTCGATGCCGTTATAGAAAACACGAAAGATGCATATTGCATATCCCGGATTTTTCGTCGCCATCAAATGGCCCATCAACTTTTCCTTACCTAGATGAAAGGAACGGCGAGACAGGCGTTGCACTAATAGCTCCAGACATGAATTGTTGCATATTAGATTAGAAAAATATATTCATTCCAGTTCAGTTAGAGTATATATGAGTGATCAGTCAGAAACATATATATATATATATATATATATATATATATATATAAAAGTTATCATAGAACTCTATAGAACAGAATTATATTTATCGCGTGAAATAATAGAATAAACATATGTTCTTCGTAAAAACGAGAAGACACTATGAGATGCAAAAGGAAACTATTTTTTCTTTATGAAAATTATATCAATTTTATTTCCATAATACAAAACCACTATAATTGATATAAGTATCATCTCTGCCTAGTTCTTGAAAGGCTAAACAAATATCTTGCGCTCCCCAGTAACATATAGTATAAACTTCATCTTGTTACCCTTGTATATAACTATATTTAATGTAATATCCACCAGAAAATTGGACGACTACTGATAGAATTAAAGTCAAATTTTATGCTCTATCTTTTCAAATTAATTGAGACCATTGGAACTTCAAAAATATGATCTTTCCGTTACATAACATTTATTAATTCAACATATTTTTTAAACAGGTCCCAATGAGCTAAAATACGAATAAAGATCTTATGATAAGGTAAATTTGAACACTTAATCTATTTGTTTGGTAAAGACAATTACTATAAGAATATTCACCATAGCTTGAACCTATTATTACAATGAACTTACGACTAAATAACATTTTTTTTGGGGGGGGGTTTGCTTCAAACAAAAATTTTTGGTGAATAAAATCTTTTTTAGATTTAAACTCTATCTTTTACCTAAGCCCAATAACATTAATAATAATAACAAGAAGGATATAAATATTAATAAGAATAATGATATTAATAAAAATAATAATTTTGTTCATATGCTCTATTCAGTATCCTCCTTAGCTATAATCTTTTCATGTATCATCATTAAATTAAAGAGGAATTATTTACACTTTTACCATTGATAGAATTGTCCTATTGGACTTGATAAAACAAAGTAATCTTCATCATCGCCATCATTATCATCATCTCCTCCTACGCCTATGGACGCAAATTGTCTCTAAACAAATTTTTAATTTTTATTTTATTTCTTCTCCAAAGGCATTAACCTACCCGTCAATCGATGGCAAACAAATTTCTCTCTCTCTCTCTCTCTCTCTCTCTCTCTCTCTCTCTCTCTCTCTCTCTCTCTCTCTCTCGCACCGCATACTTATTTCATGTGATACAATACATCTGAAGAATTTTCCTCATTATAGGGAATATCCAGTGAGCCTTTTTTAAGTCACTTTTCAAAATCGAATTCACATTCGCTATGTCCATTCAAATGCATATAATAGATTTCTGCTCTTATTGTAGCTGACTGCGTCAAGTCTCCTTGTCATAGTCTTTTAAAGTTACAACAATTCATTTCCTCAAACCTCCGCGTGTATCATTTATGAGAAAGACGATATCCATCAATTATTGAGATCATTATATATTATCCTCCCTTTTCAACTATGGATGAGAGAGAGAGAGAGAGAGAGAGAGAGAGAGGAGAGAGAGAGAGAAGAAGAGAGAGAGAGAGAAAGAGAGAGAGAGAGAGAGAGAGAGAGAGAGAGAGAGAGAGAGAGAGAGAACACACAGAAGTGGCTTTTTTAGTAAATAGGTATGTTTACGAATAACGATGCATTCATAGATAAAACGAAAATATACTTTTCTTATGTTACAGTACTGTATACATATCATTAATCAATGAAAAGGAATTCTCCCAGTTACTTTATTGTTAGTAGGACCTATTAGGATGGTATTAGGACAGAGTGTCGAAAGGCAGAGTGTCGAAGGACTGAGCGTCAAAGGACAAAGTGTCGAATGGACAAAGTGTAGAATGGACAAAGTGTCGAATGGACAAAGTGTAGAATGGACAAAAGTTAAAAAGAGAGAGAGATAGATTGGATTTGATTATTGATTTTAGGCTTACGTCAAGCAATGGGACTCCAAGGTCATTCAGAAGGTAGAGAGTTACAAGGAGTTATAAATGTTTTTTGAGTTGATTATTCAATTTACGCTTACGCCAAGCACTGGGATTACAAGGTCATTCAGCGCTTTTTTAAAAAATAAAATGGATATAGGATCATAAATATACATCATACATCAATATAAGCAATAAAAATTTATTTATGAGAAGACATAGAATATGAAAATACAAATGTATTCATGTATTAAAAAAAACTTGTAGCAACATTTATTTAAAGATTGTGAGCGATGGCTCGAAGATATTGTAATCCATCATTGACGTCATATGTATCAAAAATACTTTTTAGTCTTGGTTAAGGAGATCTAGCTAAAATCAGTGTATGGTTCAAATTAAGGTGCACGCAGTTGAACCTAAACAATACTCAAATTAGGTAGAGTACAATGGGTTTTCAACATCTGGATCTCACCACAGATAATTTTTTTTTTTTTTTTTTTTTTTTTTTTTTAAGGATACATATCTGAGGAGGAAAATTTTCTCAAACGAGTTGATTTAAGTGATCTGGTAACCTTATGTGTTTTATGGCGATTGAACAAACAATATATGAAAATTCAATGTGAGAGATTTTGCTCAAATACTTCAAATAATTCATATGCAATCAGATTGTTAGTAAATTTTTCTTTAGTAAGGCATCAACTATTACAAATGTTGAGTGGGTGATTTTGGTTTTCTATATGAAACATTTTCAGACCCGGGGATCAGCAGATATTACTACCCTCAATTGCTATGTATGGTGTAATAGAAGAAAAAAATGTATTATAGATCCCAAGATAGAATGTACTGAAATCACTGCCATCAATTGTAGTCTTGTGCTCCATAAAACCTAGCAAAACTCTACTACCTTCTTGCAATGCTTCGTGCAATTAATGGTTTCTAGCCAGGTATGAATTGCGTGTTTTAAAAAACTTCCATATCTATATACCGCCTTGCAGTGATATCCACATATTTGAATCTTTATTAGCTTTTGCAGTATATTTCTTAAAATATAAAGAGCCTTTATGGAAGCCAGGTTTTATTAAATGTTTAAAATGCCGTTGCTAGCAACCAAAGACAGTTCTATTTACTGCGAATTTCTCCAATAATGTTTCTGATTTCATGATTAATTTTAAAAGTAAAGATACAATTTCAGCAAAATAAGTTATAGGAAAAGATTCTGAAGAAATCTGATAAACATGATATAATGAGCCTCAAACACAATTTCTAACGAAATCACATGGATAATATCTCTCTCTCTCTCTCTCTCTCTCTCTCTCTCTCTCTCTCTCTCTCTCTCTCTCTCTCTTCACAATTAAAAATTGTAAAATGATAATGTGGAATTGTCACATCAATGGAAAGGTAGATCATGAAAAACGAATGTTGAGTATAGATGGTAGCATAATTGAATGATCACAGCTTAAAAAGGCCAATAATTAGAAACCTTGAGGCAATCAGATACAAGAAGAGCAAAGGTTTATTATATGTATATGAATGGACATAGCGGAAGGGAATTTGCTTCTGAAAAGCAATGAAAAAAAAAAGCTCACATTGTATTCCATGTAATGAGGGAAATTCTTCAATCATATTGTATCTTATGTAAAATAAGCACACAGCCTTGGGGAGAGAGAGAGAGAGAGAGAGAGAGAGAGAGAGAGAGAGAGAGAGAGAACTTATCACTGTCATTGGATAGCTGGATGGAATGACATCTTTGTTGGAGGAAGAAGGTATAATTATTGAATCAGTTTCCTTATTGCTTTATTTCAGCAATTCTACGATGAGGAATCCAACAAATGTTGGTATGATAGAGCTCGTCACAACAATATAACAAATAAATCCTAAAACCAAGTTTCCTCCTGCAAAATAATAGACTTATTTCATAAGTTATGCTAAATATGATGTATTCAGTTTGATATTATTATTATTATTATTATTATTATTATTATTATTATTATTATTATTATTATTATTATTATTATTATTATAATAATCTGGAATTTACCAATGTTTTTGTTACAGTATCCAAAATAATGCTATTTTTTTGCATAATACCTCTCTCTCCTCTCTCTCTCTCTCTCTCTCTCTCTCTCTCTCTCTGTGACAACATTCTCAGCTGTTATTTAGTGATTCATCTTCGATTCTTCAAATTGTCAATGAATGATGAATTGAAAGGTCTTCTTCAATCTAGCATATTTATGTTCTCCGAAAATATGGTAGACAATCGTGGAAAAGATAATAATGCTTGTAAATTGCTGTTCAGTCATAATAAATGTGTACCATCTAAACTACTCATAAAACCTTCAGAGGAAAATATATTTCCCCCTTCTCTCTGTCTCTCTCTCTCTCTCCTCTCTCTCTCCTCTCTCTCTCTCTCTCTCTCTCTCTCTCTCTCTTTTCAAGATGTCCTATTTCCCAGCCTCCGTCAAATGTAAAGACTCCTGCTTCAGCTTCTTTATATCTCCCCAATGATTGTATTTTCCTTTGCATATGTAATAACTTGATTCATCTCTCTTATTATTGTCTTGCATCCATTTACAAATAACATATTTAGGTCCACTACCAGCAATATCTCTTTCTTATATGTTCACAATAACTCTAAAAGTAATTACTATTACGTTTAAGCAATCATTTGAGCTTCAATAATATTTCCTGCACCCCTTTTAATCCGAACATTACACGGTTGCTTTATTGCTATTTGTTGAAGATGTTATAGAATTTGGGAATTAATTCTAGGTCGTTCGTGGCCGTATTAAAATCATACGAAAGGGGTGTTTAATTTAATTTGTGTAAAACAACAAGCTCTCGTGCTCAACTCATAATGATTTGAGAGCTAGAATGATGTAGATGAGATGGTAATCACTTTAATATGGGTTAATTATTGTGATTATAGTATTGACAATGTTTTCCAAAATACGGTTTTATTTATATACTTTATTTTAACGAAACAATTTGACTATTTTTCCAATTTAGAGTTATATATACAGAGTGAGTTAGCTCGTTAACTTACAAGAGACTGTTCAAACATGTATAAGTCCTAACACATATTCACATGCATATAGTTTTCAATCGATAAGATATGGATTTGATAAAAACAGTATTAAGGCATACTAATATAAATAATCAAAATGAAACCTTGTTAATGTGATACCTTGCCTGTTGTGTATATTCATAAACTAAACTGTAATAAAAGAAAGTATTATTGAAAAGCATATGTATGAATAATTCAATGAATAACAAGTGTGAATTTTAGATTCTCAAATTAGTAAATTCTCATTTATTACAAATATTAGTTTAGCAATATTAAATCTTAAAAGTCCATATGGGAGGACATGCAATAAGCGGAAGCACTAAAACACCTAACACACCAACGCACGAATAGCTACGTAGAGAGTACGGACATGACGGTGCGAAGATAGTACGGAGTGAACGATACAGAGAGATTACACAGGCAGTACGGAGAGTACAAATGCAGTATGGTTGAACACTAGTTTGTAAATGTCCATATACATACAAGTCTATTCTTTGTGTCCAAATATATCACCTTCTTCTTAATCATCCCAAGAGTACTCCAATATATGTATGACAATTGGGGAGAGGAGACTACTACAACTTACAAAATTGGTTGTTCGATAGATATAGGTTTTGCAAGCCACCATATAGTTGGTAAGTTTAGAAGATATGAAGAACGTAGAGCTAGAAGGAAGAATATATGCATATATTTCACTACTCATTCTGTACTTTCTATGTACATGTCGTTAGAGAAAGTAAAGACACTGCAGATAGAGGAGGAGACAGTATGATTAGAGTACGGAGAGCGGTATCTAGAAAACCATAACAACACCGAAATTGCTCATTTAGATACATTGTCCACGTAATTACTTTCACAATTCAGTTGCAGATGCCGACGCTTACAGTACGGATCCCTCGTCGACCTTGTCAGGAGCTCCATCCACAGCCGTTTGCAGCATCCATGAGTAGATATGATAAAGGGTGTAATGGATGCTATATAATTACATCAGAGGCTATTAATGGACCAGAAATATACATCAACTAAAATAAAAAATAAAAATAAAAAATCGTCATATCAAGTAATACAGATATGGCGATCATACTGAAATTGAAGATAATAAAGAATCTTATAATTAAAAAAGAAAAAAAAATACATAAAAAAGTTCATACAAATTCATATATATCTGATGCATATAAATTCAATGAATCTTTTTAAATTCTTTTAGAGATGCCGATGATGGCCATATTGGATTTCACTGTTTTAGGGACCCTCTTAGAAAATGGAATTAACATAGTCTCCTTACAAGGAAATATATAGAGGACTAAATGGAAGGCAAAGGATTAAAATGGCAGCTTAATAACCAGCTTTTGATAAGAAAGATTATGGGACTAATATGCCAATGGTTCATCTACCTTTCTTAGCTATGATTATAGAGACGGTAAAAAAAAAATCCCTTCGATAAACAGCTCGATACTTGATTTAGAAGGGCATAGGTGAATCTGAATGCAAAAAGTAACCCTTTTTGCTTTGTTCTTCAATTAGATACCAGAATATATATTAGTCAAATTAACATATTAACATTTTATTAAAATCCAATGAAGCCTGAGAGAGAGAGAGAGAGAGAGAGAGAGAGAGAGAGAGAGAGAGAGAGAGAGAGAGAGTTACATGGATTTTGGAAGTCTCAAAAATAATTCCATCCATCCGTGGAAACTCCGGTTGCTCTTGCCTTTAAACATTTGGAGAATTTTTATCATCTTGTCTAATTTAATCCTGAATGCGTTTACCGTGTTACTGTCCACTACATACGCTGAATGACTGTTCCAACTATTTTCTCTCGTCTACGTAAATAAATTACCACATCAGGTAGTGTTGTGTCTTCTAATTTCAGCAGAGAGAGAGAGAGAGAGAGAGAGAGAGAGAGAGAGAGAGAGAGAGTGTGTGTGTGTGTGTTAGAAGGATTTTGGAAGTCTCAAAAAAATCTATCCTTCCCTGGAAACTCCATTTACTCATAGTTAGAGCAAATTATTTTAAACATTTAGAAAGTTCTAGTTATACTCTCTAATTTAATCCTGAATGCGTTTATCGTGTTACTGTCCACTATATCCGGAGGATGTCTGTTCCATGTATTCTCTCTTTTCTACGTAAAGAAATTACCACATTAAGTAGTGTTGAGTGTTCTAATTTTGACAGAGAGAGAGAGAGAGAGAGAGAGAGAGAGAGAGAGAGAGAGAGAGAGAGAGATTAATTATGTTGGAAACACAGCGTTAAAATTAAAATGAAAATAAAATAAAAATAAAAAATAACTTTGAGGTATTTTTTATTCACAGAAAGTGTTTTTCTTAGAATGCCATTTTCAGATAATCACAATGAAGCAAGAAATTGTGGAATATATATTCACTATTACCTTACTGATGTTGCTTCACAGATATGGAAAGTCCTATTTATCGACTGTACTATTTCAAAAAAAATACTTAGTAAGATAACGAAGATGTACTATTGAATAGGATATATATTCTCTTTTATATTAACAAGATGTTTCTATCCATTTTATACAGCGATAAGAAATTAGATTATTATTTTATATCTTCACTTCCTGGAAGGTAATCGATCATCCTATAGCATTTTTGATTATTAAATTTTTTACTAATTCTGTTACTTTTATATAGAGGAATATTGTGTCTAAACTTTACACACAATCTGCTCAAAAATGGTGATGAATGTTATTCTATTCTAGGTCAACACGTTTCAGTGTATATTCACTCTGAAGAATTTTAAATAACATATCCCTTTTATCTTAGTGTAGCTAAATCAACATATTTTCCATAACGGTTTATAAGAGCTAAAAATACTTTTCATCGCCTTTCACCATGATTAGTTTGAGCCTTTAATCTGCTTATTTAGTATTTATATTGTAGTAGAAAATGCCAAGAGAAATTAGATGAATATTTGGTAGCAAAACTGATGTCCATATTTTTTTTTTTCAAAGATCTTTTTTCTGCAATCATTAGTTTTTGCACAAATATGGATTCTTGGTTGTTCCCTTTGGATATTTATGCAGATACATCATTTTGATAATAATAATAATAATAATAATAATAATAATAATAATAATAATAATAATAATAATAATAATAATAATAATAATAATAATAATGATAATATGGTAGTTATATTTTCCTTATTACAAATTTCTGGATTTTTTTTTCGTATTCTCAGGTGGAGAATTATGGATTATCTACACTTTCATCATCATAGTTTTCATGGTATTCTCATTGTTATCCAAAAATTTTAATCTATATAGCAATCCGAAGTTTATTTTCTCTCTCTCTCTCTCTCTCTCTCTCTCTCTCTCTCTCTCTCTCTCTCTCTCTCTCTGCATGCACAATTTATTTGTGATGCAATCCAATTCAAGACTTTTCCTCATCATAGAGTATCATATTAACATTTCCTAAATAACTTTTTGAAAAGCGAATTCACAGTCGCTATGTCCATTCATATGCATATAATAGATCTCTTAGCTTCTATTGTAGCTGATTATTTCAAGCTTTTTAATCAAGGGTCTTTTTAGCTTATAACAATTCATATATTCTACTCTCTTGGCGCACCATTCTTCAAAAAGATATCACTGGATAATGCTGTATTTTCGTCCATTTTCCATTAGCAATATTAAAGATTTACATGGAGCCTCTTTTGGTAGTTTAGTGATATTTTTTTCTAACTTTGAAATGGTAGCTAGATTGACAAGTTGGAAAATCACGATGGCACTGTTCACTATTATGCTGAAGCCTTCTCTGGTTTGATACATTTACACATAAAAATGATTGTCTGTATATCTATCTCTCAGTCTAAATATCTATTCAATGTTCTATTTATATACATGCATATATTTACGGGATATATTTGTAAGGGCAAGTTTTTTTATCATGTTTGCATAACTAATACAACTTCCATCACATCAGGCTACAGTAGAAAATTCAAATGTTGATAGAAAAGGGGATATTAAAAGTAAGAAGGTCATTGTATTATATTGTATTCCTGTTGTAAGTTGGATTAATATCCAGTAGATATACAGTAAGTAACTCAGAAAAAATGGTAGCCTATAAGGAAATTTAGTTAGAATATCAGTGCATGGATGATTCTAAAAAAAAAAAAAAAAAAAAAAAAAAAAAAAAAAAAAAAAAAAAAAAAAATAAGAGGGGAAAAGTAATGTACATTGTGATTGATCTTCCAAATCTGAATGTATTCACAGACCTTACCCAACAAATGCTTTCTAACAAACACGTAATATCTCTCTTTCTCTCTCTCTCTCTCTCTCTCTCTCTCTCTCTCTCTCTCTCTCTCTCTCATTCACTGCTGATTATGGCCCAAAGCTTTACTGGATATCGACGTTGTTTCATGCACGTATCAAATAATTACATTATAATCTCTGCAGAATATACGATGTACAAACATTTTGTATAAGATTTGTGTTTACTCCTGCCATAAATCTTATGAAAAAATATAGTAATGAGTATTTTGGGAGCTTTTGAATAATTTTTTTTTCAGTGGCTTTTTGGAGAATTCAAAGATGACGTCCTTGTGTATGGTTCTTTAATAGGTAAGCTTTTAGCTGTCTTCTATATATATATATATATATATATATATATATGTATATATATATATATATATATATATATATATATATATACGATGAAAGCCTTTTTTATCGAACTAAAGGAAATATATAGCTAATTATAATTTGGATATCTTCACAGGAGATATATTACGGAGCATATATGAACGTGAACATTATTGTTTCTGTAACAAGAAAAAGATATAACCTTTGAACTATGTAAACAAAAGTAAACTCTAATTATAAGTAAATGAAAAGGAAACTGAATACAAGGGTGTCTAAATCACAGTGATTAATAATTTTCCGAATACACATCAATAAAGTTACGACTAATCACTTATAACTTTATTATATAGGAAGATTGAAAAAAAAAATCTGTATGCTTCAACTCTTTATCACGTATTTATAGAAACATAACTATATTTACTTGAGAAGATTATTGAAAATACCCTCACGCGATTATCAGTTTTAAATTATTTGTGCAATTGCGGGTACCGACTTACAAAGACAAAACAAACTTTAAGAAAACAATATAATCTCGGTTTTATGGCTTTTAATTTTTTTATTCATTTTTCTACTTTTGATAATGGGATCCATATTTGATAATTCATCCAATTAAGACCTACTAGAACCTCACTGATTTTTTTTTATAGAAGATTAACTCATTAATAATAATGGAATGAGGTTTTCATGTATAAATTGACCTTCAATTACTATATTGTAATGTTTATTATCTTTCAAAACATATTATTAATAAAAGCGTTTCGTTTATATACCTTAGAGATGTTTAATCCTCTTTTTTTTTTTTCTTTGTCTGAGTGTTATAATACAATATGGAAAAAAGTACGGGTGAACAAATCAAATCTACATATGACCTTCTACTCCAACAATTCAACCACGCCATTGACCAGAGTCTTTCATGACGATATCCTCCTTTCTTTAGAAACTGTTGAAATAACCATTTTTTTATGATCTTAGCCTCATTATATAACTTCCATAAAACATAACTTTACACAGCAAAGTTATTCTATTTACTTAAGCCCATCTCAAGTGATCTTCCTTATCTGGTCATGCAGGAAACCTATTGCAACAGTAAAAAAAAAATCTGAATTTCAATGAAATCATCTATGGGTATCTTATTATTGATAAACCTTGTGGTTGCCCATGTTATGTCACCATCATTCAAGTCAATAATTTTCAGAACTTTTCTAGATGTCGTCTGAGTAAAGATTTAGCAACAATCTTAGTCTCCTGGAAGGATTTTAAAAGTTACAGAGGCTGTCTGAGACAAGATCTGGCCGTAATTGGAGTGGTCCTGAAGTTTTTAAAACGTTATAGCTGCGGTCTGAACATGGATCTGACAGTATAAATTCTTCAAATCGCCAACAAATAAGAAGTAATTAATATTTTTTTCAATTACTTATCAATTACTTGTCCAATTACTTTGGAATTAGAAAACGCTTAATGGAGCGTCGATTATATCATCCACTTTCTGACAGAGTGTACATTGCAGATAGTATATCTCTACATATTTTATTTATATTTTATTCAAAGATCCGTTTCCTCACTACCTTCCTAGGAGGATCTGATTTACTTTAAAACACTCTTTATTGAAATTATTTGATTTATCCAAACTAACATATTCCATTCTCTAATGCTTCTCTTTCAATTTCCATTATTTTGTGTGATCCCTCTTATGAACAGAAACCGTTTTTTTTTTTTTTTTTTTTTTTTTTTTTTTTTTTTTTTTTTTTTTTTTAACTGTAATATAGTTCTCTAAACCTTAAAACAGAAGAAAAGCAAAATCTCAGCTAACCTCTTATTCAATATATCAATCTTTTACATTGTTATTCTTTTCTACGAACTGGTGTGGAAGGGATGATACATGAATCCAAGGTTTTATATATTATGCCAATAAAAATAGTTTAAAAGGAGATCTAGAACTGATAATATAAGTAAGGCCTTTGGCTGTGTAAACCCAGATTTCATGCATGAGGAACGATTTCATTATGAAATAAGAATAATGTATTATTGGAGCCAGAGTATATTTTGTATAATTCTAATCGTTTCTGAATATTTTTCAGTTAAACGATCAATAGACCGGGATGTAGTTAGTAGAAGATTAAAGACCAGGAAAGATGTGAAGGAAAGCCTAATTATTATAGCTTTGTCAGGCTTTTTACCACCACCTATTGCTGACGCAACAAACTATTTTGCTAAAGAACTCAGCGGGTTTCCTGATTTCGAATGGTTCAGGTGTTACCAAAACAATATACCAACATTAGTCTATTTTTATTCCTCTTGTGATATTCAAAATATTTGTAATTAATCATATTGATAATTAGCCTACCTATATTCATGTTTATATTTATGTAGCTTGTTCATCTATTTTCTCATAAGTAGGGATTCATCTTCTTTTATACAAGAAGATGAACTAATAAATATATCAAAAGATGTACAAAATATTTATTATTGTTCTAAACTCCAAAGTATATATATCACCTTTTGAAATGACTACTGTGATATTGAATGTTTTCTTATATTTTCCAAATACAAGTTAAAGATAGGTGGTGTAAATAATATATATATATATATATATATATATATATATATAAATATATATATATATATATATATATAAATATATATAGATAGATAGATATAATATGCAATATATATATATATATATATATATATATATATCTATCTATCTATATATATATATATATATATATATACATATATATATAGATAGATAGATATATAGCTTGCAAACTAAATTAGGGGAAAATATGTTGATGCTCGGTGGTGTATTTTAGTAGTATCTCATGCTTTTATTCTGCACTTCATTTATATATATATATATATATATATATATATATATATATTATAGGTCCGTGATTCTCCATAAGTTAGTAAATTAAGATCCTCCCGATGTTGCCGTAGCCTCGAATAGGTCTTGTTTTGTTGTATAATATCGAACTTTGATAAAGTTCAGATGTTCTTCAAGTTATTATTACATTTATAGATTCCATTTACAAACCTACCTTGACTTTGCATCTATATATGCGAAAACAAATCTCATTTTGGTGATACATAAATGCATGTAACGCCGGTTACTCGTTGTACATATGACGGTGGCTTAATTCTGATAGTTGTTTTACATTATTTTCTTGACTTGATTAAACAAGTTTCAGACGACAAGCTCACAATTACCGGTGCCATTTGTTGCCAACCTGCCCTACTAAGAAGGGAAAATGCTCAAGAAATACCAGCAAGGTCTTGGTAACTCTATTTGGTCAATGATAGCACATATTTTATTTAAGAAGTCACTTCATGGATGTATAAAACAAAATTAAAGTATTCAATCCATAGAACTCCCACATGTATTCCTTTGTTCTGTCAGAGGGCTTAGGTATAGTGTTTTAGTGTTTGTTAGAACAAGTGAGAGCCTAAACGAAGTGTTTCAAGCGATAGAATAGCCTAAGCCAGCTACTTTATTGATTATTACATTTAATAGTCTTAAGGTCCAGGAATGTTTATGATTATGTGATTAAGTTTATGATTATCGTTCGGCTCTTTTCCTCTTTTATTTTTTTTATTTTTTTAGTCGTTTATTGTCAAAATGCCACGCTGCACATGGTTATAGAATTAAGTATCATAGATACCAATAATTCATATAATGTCCATTGCATAGTTCTTCCTCCGAGGTAGCTCTCTGTGTTTGCAAATAAATGTAATATCACCTGTTCTTGTAAGCAGTGCATGTTCTTGCTGTGCACGCTATCTCTGTAAGCCATTATTAAAATATTATAGTTATTTATATATCATATCATGTCAATCAGTTGTTTTTTGCGTTCAATAGTAATGGAAAGATGCGTGGAGTTTTTTTTTTTTTTTTTTTTTTTTTTTTTTTTTTTTTTTTTTTTTTTTTTTTTTTTTTTTTAGCATATTAATAAATTCTAAGTATTAGTTTTTTGTTACCCGATGATTGTGAAGAGAATGATAAAGAGAAACTTGGATGGCCTCATCAGCAAGGCTTAGGTATTTTATCTATGTATTAAAAATCGACAATTATTGATTAGTTAATCTTAAGTAAATGGTAGTATATGTACCGGGTGTTCCCAACGGCAAAGAATAAAGCAAAGATTGAGCAACGAGCAATCGTTTGTTAGCTATGCGAATCAGACAAATAAGAGAGAATCCCCTTATCCTCATAAAGTTAAATGAGGTATTAGTATAGTCGTGTATTAAAAGGGATCACCTATTTTAATGGTTACATATTTGAATTTTATGTAATCAGAAAAGGTATATAAAAATTAGCGGTTTACTTTGCAATTATTAGAATGATTCATATGGCCCCTTTGAAATCTTTTCATGATGTATCTTACTCTTTTCTTTTAATTTATTTATTTTTTTTTATATCGCAAATAACGATAAAAATTCAGAAATTGTTAAGAATTAAAAGCAAAAACATTTACTGGTTCTAAATGTCAGAATATATGCTTATATGTAGACAAATATAAAAAACAATTTGCTGTGTAAACATGTTGATTTGCACCAAAGATTTTTTATATGAAGATTTTTTAATAAACCATTGGTCACACTAGAAATATATAAATTACACAACAAATGATAATTTCTGTAACAAGTGAATGAAAGCAGAAAGTGATTTACACCTTTTTTTCATGACTAAAACATTTTGGAATGCAGTGGTTTTAAGCTTTAATTGTAGAAATGTGTAAATTAAAAGTAGGATAAATAATAAAAATTGCTGATGGATTCCATATACATAAAAAAAGAAGAACAAAAAGTAAACATATGGAATTTTCCTCCCTTTTAATATGCAATTTGTGAATGGTATTTTAGGGATGTCAATGCAACTTCTTCAGAATGAGTTTGGTTATTTGGATGCAAAATAAAATACACTAAGTGAATCATGTTAAAATTATATGATGTAAATAACCATTTTACTTTTGATAGTGCCATTAAAGGTAAAGGAAAAAATTTGAGTGGTTTGCAGTTTTAATGGAATTAAATTTGATGAAGAATTAATGAATGATTTTGTTGTGTGAAGAAATGTGTAATATTTATACCAAATGTGATACAAAAAAACAGATTGTGAACATAATTATTATAAAGATTAAAGTAAAATATTAATTGTAAAAGCATCATAATTCATTTAAAAATCTTACTTCCTATAAACAATTTTTGTAAAGACTACGCATTTCCCTCTCGTTTTCTGAATGATTTAGCAAATCAACTCAAAAGTAACGTTTTAAAAAGATAAATATATCGATCCACCAGAAGATGAAAATTGCAAAGTATTCTGAGTTTTACTTATATATCAAAATAAATTATCAATGTATATAAGAAAACCAAGATTTACACCTATTGCTTTTACATTAGTCATTTAATTTATTTTTTTTTTCATAAATCAACATGCCAAGCCTTCAATATGAGTGACTCGTCTAAGATCCTCCAAGTTGTCATGGAGAAAAGAATTTATATTGCCTCTTCCACCTCTTAAAAGTAAGTCTGTGTTCTCCAGCGCATGGTAATCAATCACATACAGTTACACCCACAAAAAAAAAAAAAAAAAAAAAAAAAAAAAAAAAAAAAAAAAAAAAAAAAAAAAAAAAAAAAAAACATGAAGTAAATATTCTATTAAAAGAACACATAAGACATACATAAGAAAGAATTATTCTCTCTCTCTCTCTCTCTCTCTCTCTCTCTCTCTCTCTCTCTCTCTCTCTCTCTCTCTCTCTCTCTCTCTCTCTCTCTCTCTCTCTCTCTATGTTTTATTTGAACTCAGCCTCTACCATAAATCACATGGGTAGCCTTTTTAAAGGTCTTTTATATCTCTCCCATAGTAGTATTGTTTCATTTGCTAATGCAATTACATTCTTCTTCCCTATCATTATTGCTTTACATACATTTATATGTATCGTATATAGGTGGGCAACCATTAATGCCTCCTCCTAACATAATCTCACTACCTCCACAAGTAATTACTAATACGTTTAAGCAATCATTTCAGGTTTTCTACCATGTATCCTGCACCCCTTTTAATATGGACATTTTAGAATTGGTTTAATACTATTTGTTGAAGATGTAATGTGAGTTGGATATTAATTCTCCATCGCAAATTTCCCTTATTGTTTGGAAGGGGGTGTTTAATATAATTTGTGTGTAATTACATACTGTTTTGTTCAGCTCTCAATATTAGTGATTTATAATGCCATGGGTGAGATGATTATCACTAAAATCTCTGTTAAATGCTTGTTTCGAGGTTAGTAATTATAACTGTTTTCAGATACTTTTGATGTTAATATTTCTTTTATAAATACTGTTGTAACAAATTTCTTACCTATTATATAATATTACAATTAGACAGAATGAGACAGAACAACGCAAATAGCGCTATTCTGCAGATTTTACATTTATTAGTGTGTATTGAAATAAAATAGTTGTTATGCAAGGAATAATATCATTTTTAGGCATAGAACTATGGAAAGGTCTTAAAAACGGTGTATAGACTGGTTTTTACAAAGAAAATGTGGAAAAAAATGTGTTCAATCCAGAATAAGGAGATTAGAAGTGGCCTAAATGAATATTTGAGGATGGATGTGTGGTGTCAGGGGAATGGACAAAATCAGAAATAATCTTATTGGAGGGCCCGTTACCGTAGGAAAAGTCTCTAGAATAATTCACCAAAGAAGACTACAATGGTTTGGACATGTCATGCGCACATATGATCATAAGAGCTCAAGAGTCATGGAACTGGAAGTGGACGGGGATGGAGGAGGGAAGGTGAATGTTTATATAGGAAGATGAAGTAGCAAATGGCTTACGGGAAAAGTATTATAAGAACAGGATTCCCAAATTAATGAAAATGAACAATATAGGTGTGGGTAAGAGTTGTGGACAAAGAAAAATATGATATAATGATCAAGCAATGTTCATCTTTATCTTTGACAGTAAAACTAATGACTTCAATCTTGTTCTGATATTTACAAAAAACTTCTTTTATTTTTAAGCAGCGAATGAACTATTGGAATCGATTTTATAAAACACAAACGAGAAAATTAGGGTTACCAATGCATGCAGAGACTGTATTTTATAAATCGTGAATATACAATGAGACACTCACATACACATACGCACACACACGCATATATATATATATATATATATATATATATATATATATATATATATATATATATATATATATATATATACATATATATATATATATATATATATATATATATATATATATATATATATATATATATATATATATATATATATATATATATATATATATAGATATATATACATACATATAATGTGTGTGTGTGTCTGAGTGTGTGTGAGTTAGTGTATGTGACTGTTTATGGGAGATTGTGAGTGTGTCTAGAAGCAACGCAAACTGACATGTGATGAGCATAAAACATGTATTTTCCTTGTTCCTATCGTACCTTATGTATGTGTGTGTAATATATCAGAGAACGCGTTTTGCATATGTGCAAGAGGGAGAGTGGGTTGAAGGACATGTGTGGTTCGTGACATTCCATTAAGACAATTATTTTCTACTTTAGGTTGCGTCTACCTCGCATAAGCTGTGAAATAAGAGAAAGTGGCAAGGAGAGTTTCATAAGGACATGTAAGACAGAAATAGTACGATATTTATCAATGTAGTAAGATAGTTATTAAAAGATTATCGATGCTTAGTTAGATTTAGAATAAGGCTGGCTTTTAACGAAAAAAATTAAATGTCACATCAAAGAGTTATCTTACATAAACAAAAGGGGAACAAACTTGAATTTAAGAAAAGCAAATATGGTGAAGATTTCAAATAATATAAGAATGATTCAATTCTCACATTACAGCAAGGGAGATATAGCTTATTTATCAAACGGACACATCCCCACACACCAAAAACAAAGTCAATTACAAACCAACATACACACACGCACAAACATACACAAACACACACACACACACACACACACACACACACACACATATATATATATATATATATATATATATATATATATATATATATATATATATATATATATATATATATATATATATATATATATATATATATATATATATATATATATACATATATATATATATATATATATATATATATATATATATATATATATATATATATATATATATATATATATATACATATATACATATATATATATATATATATATATATACATATACACATATATATATACATATATATATATATATATATATATATATATATATATATATATATATATATATATATATATACATATATATATACATATACACATATATATATACATATATATATATATATATATATATATATATATATATATATATATATATATATTTATATATATATGTATAGATATATATATATATATATATATATATATATATATATATATATATATATATATATAAATATATATATATACGAACAAAAAATAGATCAACAAGGGATGATAGGTAATGGTAGTTAGGCAATATGTAATGGTGTGCAGGTGGTTTGATTATTTAAGGAAGGGGACAGTTTCTTTATATAGAGAGATTCTAAGAGAAGGAGCGAAAGGCAATCGGATGTTTGGGAAAGAATTTAGAAATGGTTGTATTGTATATGAGTTTTACATGAGTTTGAATGAACAACCAACATAGGTTCCTAAATTACATTTAGGACAATTGTATAAGTAAACAATTGAGGACCGCATCAAATCTGGTAGAGTGTCTTTGAATGTGAACATGCTGCCTATGGATAGTGGATTTTTTAATACAAACTTAAAATCAACATAAGGATATAAATTAGAAAGAGCTTTATCAAGTTTACATTAAACATTTTTATAGTTATATATAAATGGTAGAGACACATACATTTGCTTCTTTGGTACGTTTAGTACGGTGGCTTTCGGAATAAAAAAGTTATCTAAAAACTGTTTTGTAAATTTATCAAACACGTCACATGGATAACAGTTCCTAATAAAATATGATTTTAAAAATTGAATTTCCTCGTGGAATCTACCCCAATCTGAAGAAAGATTAAAAGCTCTAAAAATTAATGTTTTACATGAGTTTACTTTAAATGAAATCGGACAGTGACTAAAAAAGTTTAACCCAAGTCCAGTAAAAGTTTGTTTTCTAAAAATGCCAGTACTAAATGCACCATTACAACGTGAAATCTTTATATCTAAAAAGGAAAGTTGATCATTATGTTCGGAGTCCAACGTGAACTTAATATTTGAATGAAATGAGTTTATGTACTCTAAAAACAAAGTGGCATGATGTCTATCTTTAAAAAGAACAAATGTATCATCAACATAACGTCTATAAAATAGGGGTTTATAGGACACAGGGCACTGATCAATGAACAACTTTTCTAGGTGGCACATAAATATATTTGCAAAGGTAGGGCCCAAGGGAGAACCCATAGCCATACCATCGACCTGTTTGTAGACTGTGTTATTGAAAATAAAGAAAATTTCTGTTACGGCAAGTTCAAGTAATTTTTTAAAAGAGTTAACGTTAAAACCATGAAATGAATAAAAACACTCACTACCAAATATGTATATATTAAAAAATAAGATTAACAAAGAAACAGGGTTTGTCTTATTTTATAATATCCCATATACCATCGTAAATTATTAAATCCTTCACATTTTGAGAGAAGTAGCACAAATCTCAATAAAGTATTGTTTTGCCGATGATAGCAGCTGAGTTGCAACATTTGGAATTGCGGAGACATCTGTCTCGCAACAAAAGTTCCTAGCGCTTTTGATATATTTATATATAAGAGACTTCATCCAGAAGTGAGCTATGTACCAACACTGGTGATGCATCGAAATGAACGTGAGATGAAGTACCTCTCCAACTGCTGGTCATAACGTTAAGAACGGTTCTATGAAGCTATCTGGAAAGTAAAATCCTCTCAATGTTTTTATTGTTTAAGTACTGAAAAATCTGACTTTTAATAGCATATGTTACATTAATCAACTATGAAATGCTTTTTTCCTGCTGTTAGTCCATATCCTTTTCTACTATAGAAAACGAACGAGAAGGTGAACTTTTCAGTTTACTAAAGATATATATATATATATATATATATATATATATATATATATATATATATATATATATATATATATATATATATATATATATATATATATATATATATATATATATATATATATATATATATATATATATATATAACAATTATTATTGTACTGAGCATTAACTACACACAGAGCTACAGATTGGAAATAAAATTTTGTAAATAAAGGATTTAGTTAAAATATTACTTAGCAATTCATGCGAGAACCAGGGAAGTAAAAAATTATAAAATGATAGGTAGGTAGAGGGAAGACTACAAAAAGGGAGAACGAGAAAGGGATTTAAAGGGAATCCACAATTTGAACAAATAGTCTGACGATTGCTTCTTGTAGTTTTGAAAGGGACACTAAATTTTAAGACTTAGATTGGCTACAGCTCTTCTTTCTCCTTTATTGGAATATACTCCAACTGGAAATGTCTAAATTTTTATAACAGGATATTTTCATCAAAAATAAAAACAAACAATCATGTTTTGGTATAAAAAATTATCGATTTTAGATTAGATGTGACATTTCTGTAAATATACAAAGATGATAAGAGGCAGAAAGCTTGCATTCATATATTGGATATAAGTAACGAATGATGTAGTTTAGTGTTATAATATTTAATTTACAAAGAGAAGAAAATCTGCATTTTTTAACTTTTTACCATTAATAAAGTTATGAAAATCTATGTGAAATCTTTTATTGTTATCTAAGTAAGAAAACTCAACCATATCCAAACATGTTGAATAACACTGAAATGCTTTTAAGGAATTATTATAATCTCTAAAGTGTAATATAGAGATAATAATAAATCATAGTACGGAACAAATCTCTACAACATTTATGAGTATTTATTGCCATTAAGATATTTTTCTTTTTTGACAGAAAAAAAGAATCCACACCTGAGGTTGGTCAAATCTTTTTTGACAACTTCGGTATTTTTGGATTTCATGAAGTTTTTCAACGACCATGAAGGATTAATTTGAATAATTTTGATAACACTCTTAGTAATATAAAAGCTGTGGAAAGTTTATTCCATTTTAATTTACTAAACAGAAAAAAATATATCATCTATCAGACATTTTCTTGATAATTTTCATAGATACAGAACGGTGATATATATATATATATATATATATATATATATATATATATATATATATATATATATATATATATATATATATATATATATATATATATGTATATACACATACACACACACAAACACACACACACACACACACACATATATATATATATATATATATATATATATATATATATATATATATATATATATATATATATATATATATATATATATATATGGACTTGCTTATATTAGATCTATTTAAGAATTCCTCTATGTAGTCTTGAATCATAATGAATAGGTAACGAATATACATATGGAGTATATTATACAAATCTTTTCAAAAGTTCTTGAATAATGAAAATTAGGTCACACGCCAAAGTGATATCAATTGATCTTAATTGCAACTAATCCTAATAACATTATGGTGCAAATTCAGATTACATTTCCCTGTACTGCAATGTATAAGTATTGGATTATAATTCCAACTTTTTCTTATTTATTCATATGTACACACAGAAAGGTTTTGGGAAATGCAGATTTTGATGAGCCCATTTACGTTCTAATATAATTTTTTTTTTATAGAATTCTTTATGAATACAAATGTAACATCTCTCTCTCTCTCTCTCTCTCTCTCTCTCTCTCTCTCTCTCTCTCTCTCTCTCTCTCTCTCTCTCTCTCTCTCTCTCTCTCTGTCCCTTTCAATAGTATGGGATTTTTTTTTAAATTAGTTTATATTTTTCAATGTTGTATTTCAATTACTTATCTTGTTGTTTGTCAATTGATATGTATAGTTAGGCTTTTTTAGATAAGAGTATTAACCAGTATTCATATAAAATCTAATCATTGACCATATATCCTAACTATATATTAAAATATGAGTGTGAATACTGGCAGTGGTTTAATTTTCTTTTATTGAAATCTCTTATTGTAAAATGATTGATTTTAAAAAAAATCATTGTAGATTCTCTCAGTATACCCATCTATTGTGTTTTTAGAAAAGAAAATAGTTATTCCATGATCCTGAAAATAATTACATCAGAGTACTTATCTAAATAGAAATTATTCTAATTAGCATCAACTATTACTGATGGCGGAGGACGGGTAAAATTATTCTAGTGTTATCAAAAGAGTCATCAAATAAGTCTATATATCTTACGTTTGTTAAGAACATTACTTGAAATTGTTTGAATATGGAATGATGTAACTTCTTTTATTTTTGTTATTTTATTATCCGTAAGACGATAAGTGTTGAGGATAAAATGCCACTGCAAAAAGATGAAATTTGCAATGGAAATCTATAATCGATAAAAGAAAATCATGTGATAGGGACTTGCGTTATAGCAACCAAAGATTAAAGACTAATTTTGGGATGAATTAAAAAAATTATTCCCAACAAATTTGGAACCAAAATCTACTTTTTATCCATTTTCCTCAATAGCGATACGTTAAGTTACTAAGAAAAATCTCAGGGAAGAAGCATAAATGAAAGCAGTGCAGGAAAATAGCTTTGTGTAAAAAGAAACCTAAAAAATCATTTATATATATATATATATATATATATATATATATATATATATATATATATATATATATATATA
>NC_090737.1:106852513-106855013 GCF_036898095.1 Palaemon carinicauda | reverse complement strand
TAATTCTTTCGATTTGCTTCCATGCTTTTATTATCACGCAGTGTTCTCTTCTCCAGTCTAGACTGTAAAGTTTAAAAAATTGCAATCTTTCCCAGTAGTCAGGGTCCTTATCTTCTTCTATTCTAGCAGTAAAGGACCTTTGTAGGCTCTCTATTTGTGCAATATCCTTTTGGTAGTGTCGGTTCCATATCACATTGCAGTACTCGAGTGTACTACGTACATAAGTTTTGTAAAGCATAACCATGTGGTCAGCTTTTCTTGTTTTAAAGTGTCTGAATACCATTAACATTTTAGCTTTACATTTAGCCAACAATGTTGCTATTTGGTCGTTGCATAACATATTTCTGTTTAACATTACACCAAGGTCTTTAATTGCTTCCTTGTTTGTGATTGTCTTGTTATTAGGTCCCCTGTATGCATATCCCATTCCTTCTCTGTTTCCATAGTTTCTTGATTCAATTTTACCGGAGTTAAATACCATCCTATATATCTCCCCTATTCATATATTTTGTTTAGATCTCTTTGTAATGCGTTCCTATCTTCATCACAAGTAATTTCTCTACTTATTTTTGCGTCATCGGCGAAACTTCTCACTACAGATTTTTAACATTACAGTTTATGTCTGAGATCATAATAACAGAGAGCAGTGCAGCTAATACCGTACCCTGTGGCACGCCAGATATTACCTGATCTTCATCTGATTTTTCGTCATTTGCAACCACTATCTGTTATCTGTTTTGCAGAAATTCTTTTACCTCTTTCCTAACTTTTCCAAAATTTCCTGCTTTCTTATTTTTTTCTCTAATATATTATGGTCTACCTTATCAAAGGCTTTGCTAAATCTAGATAGATCACGTCTGTGTCTCTTTAATTAATCATATTTTTGTATACGTTTTCATAGTGTGCTATCAGTTGAGTTTGTGTACTTTTTCCGGGCACAAAACCGTGTTGACCTATACTAAATAAACTATTTTTAATAAAATGATTCATTATTTTCTTTTTTATTACCCTTCCATATACTTTCATAATATGTGATGTTAGACTAACAGGTCTATAATTGCTTGCCTCTAGTCTTGATCCACTTTAGAAAATAGGGGTTATATATGCTAATTATGTTTAACATACATCTCGCTCATGTCTACATTTTATCTTAGTAGTATTTCAAGCGGCTTCGCGATAGAGTGTTCAGTTTTACTTTAGTAAAATCGCTGGAACTCCATGTGGTCCGGCCAGCGATCCATTTTTAATTTTGCTTATAGCCTGTACAGTATCTGCTTCATTGATATCTATATCCGTTAGATATTTAACATTTTCTTCCCTTGCCATGTATTTGTGACATAAAAATGATAAATTGAAAGCGGAAATTCGATTGCTTATTAGTATCTTTATTACAACATCGTTTCTGTCTGAACATGTTAATGAGAAATAAATGGAATATTGTTCCAGCTAGTTTACATCGGAGTGTAGGGAGTGAATTTGACCCCTATTATAGTAATGGGGATTAATAGCATTTACTTTATCATATAACTCCACTTTGAAAAGAGCGGCTGATTTATATATTAAACTTTTGTTCCATCATATGTATGCATAATTACACACAGAAAACCGTAATGATGAAAACTGTTTTAGCATATGACTTAATCTGATTAATATGAGATAAAAGGAGAGTAACTGGTATTATTATGGAAATTTATATATATCAGCAATAAAACCGTATTAATTTATATAAAGAGCAGTGTTTCGAATAATATTATTACGATCAGCGAAGAATACCGTCATCGCATACTATATGTTTGTATTCAATCTTCACTGAGGAATTGAACCAAGCTTCGACCAGCAGTATTGATATCATGGAAAGTGGTTGCAAAGGAATTTGCTTGAATCTAAATCACTCTCAAAATGGGACAATCGTAGCATGTTATTTTCTATTTGGCATAGTCATTCCCAGAATTATATTTCAAAATGCATCAACCCTTATTTTGTTTTGGCTAAGAGAACTAAAAGTTAATATACAAAAAAAAAAAAAAAACTCTCTCTTGCAAAATTTCCAATTGTATCCTAATCCGAATCTTAGATATATTGTACAGCTATATGACTATTTTGATTTTATTACGACAGACTTATTTATTAAGCAGCTTAACTATTTGATTCTAATTACAGAAAATCAACACTTATGTCGTCGGTATATAGCTTGCTAAGACAGATAGTTTATATTTCTTAGTCGTTAGTATAACTAAGAATATCTGTATGTATCCAAAAGGGATAAAATTAATATATGGTATGGAGTTAACTGCTTGTTTTGAATGTATCAGTTACAAAATGAAGTTTTTATCAATTAGAAGCTAATCATCACCAATATGTAAATTACCTTTCATCTGTTTTCATTCAGGCAATATCGGCATTATTCTTGGATGTTAACTGAAATATGTTGAATACTGATTTTTATAGTCACCAGTTTTGATGATAATTGTTTAGAAACAGATTGTGTAACAAAATGTCA
>NC_090737.1:106834503-106849503 GCF_036898095.1 Palaemon carinicauda | reverse complement strand
ACTAAAATATCCACTACTGTGTGTTTCTCTCTCTCTCTCTCTCTCTCTCTCCTCTCTCTCTCTCTCTCTCTCTCTCTCTCATCCATAGTCGAAAAGGGAAGATAATATATAACGATCTCAGTAATTGAGGGATATCGTCTTTTTCATAAATGATACAAGCGGAGGTTTGAAGAAATGAATTGTTGGTAACTTTAAAAGACGTATGACTAGGAGACTTGACGCAGTCAGCTACAATAAGAGCAGAAATCTATTATATGCATTTGAATGGACATAGCGACTGTGAATTCACTTTTGAAAAAGTGATTTAGAAAATGCTCACTGGATTTTCCCTATAATGAGGAAAATTCTTCAAATGTATTGTACCACATATGAAATAAGTATGCCTTGCTGGAGAGAGAGAGAGAGAGAGAGAGAGAGAGAGAGAGAGAGAGAGAGAGAGAGAGAGAGAGGAGAGAGAGAGAGGAGAGAGAGAGTACTTTGTTTGCTATCGACTGATGGGTAGGTTTATGTCTTTGGAGAATAAATAAAAAAAGATTTTTTCATTATTTTGTTTAGAGACCATTTACGTCCATAGTCGTAGGAGGAGATGATGATAATGATAGTGATGATGAAGATGACTTTGTTTTATCAAGTCCAATTGGACAATTCTATCAATGATAAAAGTGTAAATAATCCCTTTTTTCATTCAATGATGATACACGAAAAAAAATATTGCAGAAGAGGGTACTGAATAGAGCATAAGAAAAAAAATATTATTTTTATCAATATTATTTTTTATGAATATTTATATAAATTTTTTTTTTATTATTACTGATGTTATTGGGCTTAGGTAAAAGATATGGTTCAAATTTAAATTTTTTTTTATTCACCACACAATCTTGTTTCAAGCACCCCACCAAAAAAAAAAAAAAAAAAAAAATTTCACAAAGGAGAATGATTTATGTAGTGCTAAGTTTCTTGTCTCAGTATTTAGTCGTAAGTTCATTGTAATAATACGTTGAAGCTTTGGTGAATGTTCTTATAGTAATTGTTTTTACCAAACAAGTAGATTAAGTATTCAAATTCACCTTATCATAAGATCTTTATCAGTATTTTACCTCATAGAGAACTGTTTGAGAAATATGTTGAATTAATTAATGTTATGTAACGGAAAGATCACATTTTTTAAGTTAGAATGGTTCAAATATATTTGGAAAGATAGAGCATAAAATTTTACTTTAATTCTATCAGTAGTTATCCATTTTTTGGTGTATATTAGACAAAATATAGTTATATACAAGGGTAACAAGATAAAGCAAGATATTTGTTTAGCCTTTCAAGAACTAGGCAGATATGACACTTATATCAATTATAGTGGTTTTGTATTGTGGAAATAAAATCAATATAAGTTTCATAAAGACAAATTAGTTTCCTTCTGCATCTCATAGTGTCTTCTCGATTTTACGAAAAACATATGTTTATTTTATTATTTCACACGCTAAATATAATTCTGTTCTATGATGCTCTCTAATAACTTATATATATATATATATATATATATATATATATATATATATATATATATATATATATATATATATATATATATATATATATTTCTGACTGATCAATCATACATACTCTAACTGAACAGGAATGAACGGAGGGTAATGTATTTTTCTAATCTAATATGCAACAAATCATGTCTGCAGCTATTAGTGTAACGCCTTTCTCGCCGTTCCTTTCATCTAGGTGATAAGAAGTTGTTGGGCCATTTGATGGCGACGAAACATCCGAGATATGCAATATGCATCTTTCGTGTCTTCTATAATGGCATCGAGGCACAATAGCAGTTTTTGTGGATTTGGCCACATGTGCTTCAGGGGTTCGAGTTTTAACTATTTAATGGTAAATAAGTTTCCAGAGTCTCTCTCTCTCTCTCTCTCTCTCTCTCTCTCTCTCTCTCTCTCTCTCTCTCTCTTAATAAAAGATATATAAGGAATATCATTTTCAAATTTCCTCGTGATTGATTCTACTATGTTAGATTTCTTTCATTATAATGAGCAATGCCTCTTCCTGGGAATAATAGCAGTTTAACTCTTTCAAATATATAAATCAAATGGCACACCGGAAGAGATGAAGATCTTTTGGCAGCTGGTTTTGTTTCCTTTCTTTAATTTTACGTTTCCTACTCCTGAGTGTATCTTTTACTTTATGAAAAATTATCAAACACGGATATCTTTCAACAGTGGCGATTGTGAATTCGAAATCGAAGTAATGAAATTTTTGGGGAATATGTAGTTTAAAGTTCCAATCTATCTGGTATTAACGTATTGGTCGTGAATTTTATTTTAGTCTCAGACTTGTGATTTTCTTTATTTGTTAATTTATTTAAGGTTAAATTTGGTTTTGTGTGTGACAAGGCTTTGTTGCTAAAGACATTTGGTGGCCTCCTCTCCGGCATTGGAGTATGTAAAAAAAAGTTTACTCCCAACACCCTATATTGTTTCTTTTTGATGTTGGTGAGAGTTGCCATGGACTCGAGTGTTGACTGGCAGTTTCATCTCCTGTGTTTTTTTACTGTGATTGTCATGGGAGACAAGATTTTCTTTCTCGTTAGGAGGAAAAGAAACAAGGGAGAACGAACGGGCCTGACTTGCATGCCTCCCACTCTTTTTACGCTGCATTTTGGATCATCAGGATTAACTTCGGTGCTGTGACCTCAGTTCCTGTGCCACCCACGGCGTTCAGAGCTGTACTAGCCTACCCTAGGCTAGTGCATGTGAGTGGTGTGGACTTCCTGCAGGCTCAGGTCGACGCAGAGGAGTTTTTCCCGGCCGAGTGGAAGCAGGAAGGGTACCTCTGCATCCTTCCAGACGTCTTTTTCGCCAGTGCGGCAGTTGTGGGGGCCTTGTGGCCCAAGGAGGAACGTAGGGAGTCTGTGAACAGGTATTATCGTTAGCGTACTTATTTCAGGGTAGCACTTCTGTTTGTATACCCCTGTTGCTACCTGTGCTCCAGAACTTCCTCCGATAGCGGTGACATGATGAGTGACGCTGTACCTGGTGGCTTGCTGGGAGCCTTTGTCAGTTCCCCGGTGCTATGACCCTCACCCTAGCACCCTTAGACGCCAACAAGTGTGGATGTAAACCTTTGTTCCCTCTATAATCTGAGAGGAGCTATTAGGGTATCTTCTGTATTTTTATAGTTTTCCCATATAGAGAACAATGTATTTGCCATAGTTCAAAGTTGTCAATGTTCAGGTTAAGCTTTATAATATTAGGAAGGAATTTAAAGGTTCTCTTGCTCTATGTCTCCTCCTTCCTTCTTAACCTTATTTAGTTATAGGTTTATTTTTGGACCTTTTATTTACTGCCTTTTGGTTATTATATTACTGTCTTAGGGATGCAGATTTAGAGGTTAGGTAATCCTTCCGGATTTCATATTAAGGAACGGCATTTTTGTCCATTAGTCACACGGCTGACTGGTTTTTTTTTTTTTACTTGTGTATTAAACATTAAGTTTTCTCTCGCGTTTTCGTCTCCAATGACCTTTTTTTTTATGGAACACTGTATTACTGCCCTCTCTTTCCTGGTTCTTTAAGAACTTGCACCACGGCCTCTCAGGGGTCGTAATACTATCCAAAGTAAAGGGCCAAATTTAAAGGGAAAATATTTGTGATACGTTACTGATCGTATATAAGTAATGATCGTAAAAAGACGAAAAAAAACAGAACAAGCTACACAAATAAATATATAAACCATTCATGTATTTTTTTTTTTTGAGTATAATATGTATAGAATATTTTTTGGTGATATTATTATATATCTTATCAATAATAACTTCTACTTTTCTGTTGTAAGACTTCTGTAAAACCGTAATAGATGGTTTTCACAAATTATACTTTAGTGGCATATCATAATGATTTATTTTTCTGGCTCACAATACATATCACCAGGTACTAGCCCCTATAAAGACATCCAATAATATAAAGTATATTCAAATACCTCTGGCCAATTCCATAACTTGGTTGCAACATGCAAGATTCTTCAGTCTTGTTTGCAGAATTTATTTCAAGCATAGTACTGAAAATATGAACTCTTGCCTTAATTTCCAAAACTACCAAGATATACGTATCTCTTCCTCCTATAACCTGTAAGAACAAAGTCCTGATTGGTTTGAATAAATTTACCAGTGATGGATTTTCTATCCATAAAACGTAGTCTTTAGCTTCCACAAAGCAACATATTGCAATTTCTTAAGCCAGCTAGTAATTTTGCCCTTTTTTTATATTTGGTGTAATATTCTAAATGGTTGCTGCTTGATATGACTATATTTTATTCTTAAATGCAATGTTTCCTGCTGATATCAAGAGCTGCTTAAGCATCTGTAAAAAGAAAAAAAAAAGTATAAGCCAAGGGTTCGAGACTAAAATAAAATACACTATTACCATAGGATACATAAGCAGCGTGGTCGCGGGTCCTGGCGGTCAATGTTTGGGATGTCTTTTTCGGTAGTCATTCATATGTTCTTCTTCCTACTACAGGAGGGGAGCAGAAAGTTTTCTTTTGCCGTATTGAGTGAATATTTTCCTCGCTCTATGAAGAGAGATTTAAGGATCCTAAGTTTTCTGCTGTCAAGAGCATAGCCGATGATCTTAGTATTCTTGATGTAAACCTATCATTGATGTTATGGTTATCCGTCTGAAGGGCATGTGCTCTTATTGCCCCTTGCTGATTATGGTAGAACAGTCTCATAGACAATTGCTAGTGGTCATTCATATATAACTTCTGGGGCATCCTGGAACATTGCATAGGTAGGAATAAACCACATTGGATTGCCTAAGGATGTCCAGAGTTTGCATAGAGGATTGTTCCTCACTATGAGGGACTTTGTGTTGGCCGTCTGGTAGGAGATTGTGAACTTGATCTTGGTGTTCTCATCTACCGGGAAGGCGTGTTTACTGATGATGTCCCTCACAGCCTTCTTGTCCTTCTGGTATTCTTTGAGCATATAACCTTTGTAGTAAAGGTTGATGATGGGGGTGGTGTCATCAGTCCGTTGATCACCCTGGTACCATGTGGTGATGTCTAGCTTAATCTCACGGTTTACTTGCTTGTTTGAATAGCCATTGCTCACAAGAAACTGGATAAGGCAGTTTAGTATTTAGTGCGTTTTTGTGCATAAAGAGTAATGATTAAGCACCTTTGGACGTAGGCCTTGATGGTAGAGGTCTTATATTCAGCAGGAAATTCACTGGCTACATTAAGGCATAATTAAAGGCTGGTGAGTTTATGTAGACATGGTTATTGTATCCTGAAGAGCTTGGTGATATAAAGACATTTAGAAAGGGCAGTAAGCCGTCGTTGCGTTGTTCCAAAGTGATCCTTAGGGAACTGCAGTCCCAAAACATCCTCTGAAAAATCTCAATGTCTTGAATGGAAGTAGCTATGAAAAAGGTGTCATCAATATACCTCACATACACATCAGGTCGATGTATGTGCGAGAAGACCTCTTCGAAAACTCCCATGGGAAAGATGGCGAAGATCACACCAAGTGAGGAGCCCATAGTCACACCATCTTTCTATATGTGTTAAAAAGTGATTTCCTGGTACTTATTTCAAGGAGCTTCCGAAGGGCCTCCTTGAGGATATTCAAAGTCCATGTAGAAGGGTCCCAAAAGACTCATTCCAAAATCGAGTCAGTCGTCTCCCCAACAGGAACATTTGAGAAGAGGGACTCCCCATCCAGAGAGGCAATGGTGCCAGTGCTAGGTGATCCTTTCAGATTGCAAAGAAGAATGAGGCACTGCTGTACTCCGGAACCGTTATCATTTGTTTTATCATATTATCATTTTAGCTTAACCATAGTCTTTGATAGGTCTTGATTTTATAATGTGGCCAAAGTCGAAGAGTACAGAATGACCTACAAGGAATGCATTTTACATCATCCTCTGGAGCGGTTGTTTTATTTCTTTTTGTATTATCTTGATAGTCACTGAAATTAGAGGAAATAAAATAACCTGAATTATTAGTATATTCTCAAAACTTCATCAAGCTTCTCATTACTCGGATGAAGATCTTTCAAGCTCAATGTTATTAAGTGGTGTACATATGTATATACTGCCTTTGTAGTGTTGATAATGTTACAGTTATTATCTGCAAACATTTAGAATGTCATTTAAAACGAAGACTGAAGATGTGACGACAACCACTTCATTCACATAAGGAATAATTAGCATTATCCACGTGATGTTAAAATTATGCAAAATCTATATGGAATTCTTCCTATTACAAATGTTCATGTAAATTCATTGGGAACTTTATACATGTAATCAAATTTTGATACTGTCCACCTTACTATAACATCTTCGTATATTTCAATGTGTTTCCATCTGCATCTTCGTGTGTACGTTGATTTCATTCCTGTATGTAGATACGATTTTCTTTTATATATTATCAGTCATTTAAAAGCATTATGGTGATTTTATCCATAGAATCTTTACATTCCCATATTATTTATAGAAAGTAGATTTCTTCAACATATCCTCTGCTGTGGGAACCATAGCCTAAATGGGAAAAATATCATCATAATACTGTATTGCTTAGTTGTTATAACACTATGTTTCTTCTTACTTAGTTTAAAATTCAAAGTATTAGCCGATTGGAGCTATAGAGGAAAAAATGCGTGATGAATGACTTACTTACTGAATGCATGGTATTCTTTTCTACCGAAACACCACACCATTGTAAAAGACATCCCCTAAACGTGATTATTTGATAGACTTCCAGGTGTACAATTAGTAAAGCGATTTACCTGCCCCTGAATCTATTCCTTTTCTTATGAAAATAATTCTAAAAATCAGATGTCGTTCCGGAACTGAATAGGATTCCGTCAAACAATGCATTCTGTTTCAGACAAATATTACAACAAAAGTCACATTTCATTCCCCACCCTAATCTCTCTCTCTCTCTCTCTCTCTCTCTCTCTCTCTCTCTCTCTCTCTCTCTCTCTCTCTCTTGTTTTTTCAATGCCAAAGAATGAGAAAATTATTTTGTTTGGCAACCTCTAATCTACACTCATAACATTGCATGTAGAGAACAAATTTATTCCCATTATTCATCGGTCCTTGTGATAAAAGTGTACTTATGAGAGACTAGGAGGATTCAGAATAGTAATTATTGTCATTGTATTTTATCAATGCAATAGTAATAGAGTCACGTAACATTATTTTATCGGGTATTCTTATCTTGTAAGTTCTTTGATATGATTATTAATTCACATACACAAAAATACATCTATCTTTATTTAAAGGCTACTTTCATATCCTTTCCTTCCCTTGTATTAATGACCTTCAGCTTTAGTAACTACACTCTATGGAAATAATTCCAATTATATGCTATTTCACTTCAAAAATTATATATTGTTTATATTAGACGCATTCTAATAATGTTTTATTAAGGTTAATCTGTATGATACTTTATTCAATACGTAGAGTATGCTCAAGTATACCAAATCTCGCCATCCAACCTATGTGTAAAGCCAATTTACATGAGGCAGATTTTGCAGTTTCCAATGGATCTTTTAGAGGCCAACGAGTGGAAGGGTCGGTGACACTAAACATGAAACGATGATGGGATTAGGGACCGACCACATTAATGTGAATGTAAAAAAGTCGATGGCGATGTTGGTGGAAGGTGCTAATTTTTAAACCACGTAAATGTACTTTCGAGATTTGTCATAACATACAGACATGAACCCAATTCTAAGTATCCTAAGCAAAGCAATGTCAAATAAACTTCATCTTCAGGAGTTGTGCAGTAGAGCGGCCCGAAAGATGTGAAAGACCATGAAGGAAATCAAATAACTATCGTCACAGGGGAGCAGGTATCTACGGCTTAGTTCTACCAATTGTAATCAGCCGCAGTGGAGAGATGTCAGAGATGACGGGCCGACCAGGCGTCGGACTGTGGAGTGAAGTCTACACCTTAGCCATGTGGTCGAATCATGTGTACCCTTCCAAGAAGTGGCAAAAGTGATGGACAGACAAGTGCACCATCAGCAATTCGTTGTACAAAGTAGAGTAGCCGGATTCTGGCTTGGACAGTTTTCTACTAAAGAGGTCCAATGAACAGGGTGAGCCATTGACCACTCGCTCGATTGCTGCTCCAATAGCGACGTAGCTGGTATCAATGGAGAAAAGGAAAGCTACACGTGGCAGAGGAAAAAAGGAGAGCAGCATTGGTTGATAGCGAATTCTATGCATTGCTGAAGGCAGATTCTTGAAGAGGACCCAACTTTCTGTGTTTTGGCTTGCACTTGAGGAAGGCAAACAAGGGGGGAAAAGTGGCTGGGATTGCTGGCAAGAATTACTTTAAATGATTAATCGTGCCAAAAATTCTTGCATTGCTTCGACTGTCGATGTCGTAAGGAAGTTCTGAACAAGTACTACCTTCTCACTGAAGGGGTGGACTTTTTCAAGAGTTATGTAGGGCCTAAGATTGATATTTCATTGGCGCCAAAGGTACATTTGTCGTACAGGAATACTAGGCCATTCTGTTTTAGGCGGTCAAGCAGGATGCAAAGATGCGTTCCTCTTTGGAGGAAGAGAACATATGTATGTCGTCCACATAACGTGTACTGGAGAGAGGTCCCATAAGATGCCGTCTATAAGACATTGAAAGTAGCCTCAGCATTATGAAGGTCAAAACAGGAGTAATTGAAAGTGTATGTACAGATGGGGGAAGGGGTGGGGATGGCAGTTTTTGGGATGTCTTCTGGGTTCATGAGCACCTGATAATACACCTTCATGAGGTAAAGCTTGGATAAAACATTTGCTTTGTGTAAGTAGGAGGTCACATAAGTGATGTTTGGGAGGGGTAATGATCCAGTTCTGTCCACATGTTCGGGAAACTGTATTCCCCACAAGGACACGGAGATTCATCTTTCTTCAGAACGATGTGTAAGGTTAATGACCATGAACTTTAGGATTTGGGGCAAAGGCCCATTTCTTCCATTTCAGCAAATGTTTCTTTAGAGGCTGTTAAATGATATGCTGGTAGACGGATGAATCTGGTGAATATTTGGAGCCCCGTCATCTTGATATGTTATTAAATACCATGTTTTGACGGAACTGTGGCCGTTTGACGAAGTTCTGGACGGAAAACTTTCGCGTACGACATGAGGAGGGTGTAGGCCTCAGTGGGTGCCTTAATGTGGAGAGCCAGGTCTAAGTAGGCTTTTTGGAAAGGTTTTGATGAGTAAGATTCAGCGTTGACTATCCGTCGGTGAGAAACATCGTCCAGAAGCTTGGGGGTACACTCGGGCACACTATTCTATCTTATTATTTTTTTTTCTTCCTCTTGTTTTTTTGAAATGGTGTGTTGGGCAGGCTTAATAGAAGGGCCATGGATGCCTGGTGGTTTATCAAGAGGTTGTCTTTTCCTTTTTCTGACTTTTTCTTCTCAAAACCATCCTTACTGTCCTCCCTTCAGTTGAAGTGGCTATCCTGGAGGGTATTTAGTCTTGCATGGTGTATTGGCTCCTCCATGTTGACCAGTTTTTCCGACTTCTTACTATAGTCTATGGGTTTCATCAATCACTTTATTTATAATTCTGTACATATTGTTTTTGGTATAATTCTTGTTAATCTAGTTTTTAATTATGATGTTTCTTTTTTTATTTCTATTAATTCTTATGCTGTCTGGAGACATTGAGTGAAATCCGGGACCAGTACGTCCTAGATTCCACCAATGTCGTGTTCTGTATTGCAATATTCGTGGTCTTCATGCAAATATCCTAGACCTTACAGTTGCATCCAGACAGTATGATATTCTTTTGTGCTCAGAAACTTTGGTTTCTAATATGAGGCACTCATCTGAGCTCCTTATAACTGGTTTTGAGAAGCCAATAATGTTGAAACGTGATGCCATCCCTAGGGCCAGGGGAATGGCGGTGTATATTAGGACCGAGTACCCTGCTTCTCATAAGTCCTGCTATCAATGTGGATGTCATGAGATTCAGGTAATAAAAGTTTGTGGCAGGCATAATAACTTTTATTTGTGTTCGATCTACCGGAATCCAGACATGGATGATTCTATCTTCGATTGTCTTCTTACCATAATGGCTAAGATACAAGAAGATGATAGAAAGGCTTCTTTTGTCTTTGTTGGTGATTTTAATGCTCACCATAAGGAGTGCTTAAGTTCTATCTCGCCATGGCTTAAGAGCTTTAGACCTTGCCTCTGAATCAGGCTGTGAGCAAATCATAAATGAAGCTACTCACAGGTCTGGTGATTGCTTGGACCTTGTATACACTGACTCCCCTGGCGTTATAACTAGTAAGGTTGGTTCTCCAGTCGTGACATCTGATCATGCCTTACTTTCATTATTAGTGAAGACTGAGCAGGCTGTCCCTGATATATCATATTCTTGTAAAATTTATATGAAATCCCAAGCAGACTGGAATGGGATTTTACATGATCTTTTGTGCTTGAATTGGTCACAATTATATAATAGTGTAGATCCTGTTGTCCCTTTGAATGAGAATCTAGTCAACATAATTGATAGGCGTATCCCTTCTCGTGTGCTAAGGTACCGAGTGAAAGACAAACCGTGGTTCCATGATGATTGTAGACATGCTTATTTGGAGAAGCAGGAGGCCTATCACCTTTGGAAGGGTAACAGATCAGATTTGACCTGGAACAACTATACTCAGCTTCGAGCGTTTTCTCAGAGACTTTATGACTTAACTGAAAAGGAGTACAATTTAACCCTAAAATAAACTCTCTCTGATACAACTCAGGAACATAAATGGTGGTCTACCCTTAAAACTGCACTCTTTGGTGTAGATGCAACAGTTCCTCGTTTACTTAAACCTGATGGCTCAGTCACTCACTGTCCAAAGGAAAATGCAACCCTTTTGGCTGATGTTTTTGACAGTAAACAGAGTAATGAAAAACTTGAACTTCCTTATTCCTGTTTTCCTGAGGCTAAACTAACTAGTTTAGCGTTTCGATCTCGTGAGATTAAAGCTCTGTTGATGGACATTGATGCTTATGGAAGTGTAGACCCAAATGGTATTTTTCCTTTGTTTTTTATGAAGACAGCAGATTTCTTAGCTCCAAAGTTATCTGTTATTTTGCGCAAGTTAGCAAGAAGAGGAGCTTTTAGCACTTGTTGGAGAATTGGTAATGTTACTCCTCTATGTAAATGTGTTTGTGGTAGCTCAAGTCCCACTGATTACCGCCCAATTTCCATAACTCCCATATTATCTAAAGTTTTTGAACGTCTTCTGGCAAAACGTCTTAATAGGTTTGCTGAAGGTAATCATCTACTCCCTAGTTTGCAATTTGGTTTTCGTAAAGGCCTTGGAGCATGTGATGCCCTTCTTACAATCTCCAATGCTGTACAGAAATCCCTTGATTGTGGTCAGGAAATTCGTATGATTGGCCTTGATTTTAGTGCTGCCTTTGACCGTGTTAATCATGAGGCCCTTGTTTTCAAACTGAAACAGTTGGGAGTGGGTTGGTCGTTTCTTAGCATTATTATTGATTTTTTAAATAATAGATCTTAAAGAGTTGTTGTTGACGGGCACCATAGTCAGTATAGGAATGTGATATCCGGTGTTCCACAGGGTAGTGTTCTTGGCCCATTACTTTTCATACTATATACACATGATAGGTGGTTTGGCCTAGAAAAAAACCTTGTTGCATATGCAGATGATGCTACTCTCTTTGCATCAATTCCATCCCCAAAATGTAGATCTGGGGTTGGTGAATCCCTTAATAGAGATTTAGCTAAAATTAGTGCATGGTGCAAATTATGGGATATGAAGTTGAATCCTAACAAAACTCAAAGTATGATTGTTTTAGGTCAAGGACCGTGGCTCCTCAACATCTGGATCTCAGTATTGATAATGTTTCTTTAAATTTGTATGACTCTTTCAAAATTTTAGGTGTGATTCTCGACGGCAAATTTACTTTTGAGAAACATTTATGGTCTGTTTCTTCTTCAATTGAACGAAAAATTGGCTTATTGAGAAAGTCTTTTAAGATTTTAGGTGATCAATCTATTCTGAAGAAGTGTTTTAATTCTTTCATTCTACCTTTTTTTGAGTATTGTTCTCCTGTCTGGTCTTCAGCTGCTGATTCTCATCTTAATTTGTTGGACAGAAACTCATGGTCTATTAAATTTCTGATTCCTAATCTAGATATTAATCTCTGGCACCGTCGTTCAATTAGTTCATTATGCATGTTGCATAAGATTTTTCATAACTCTGACCATCCTTTATATTCAGATCTCCCTGGACAATTCTATCCTGTTCGTATTACTAGGCAGGCAGTTAATTCTAATAGCCAGGCCTTCTCCATCATGAGGCTCAATACTACGCAGTACTCTAGAAGTTTTATTCCTGCTATTACCAAGTTGTGGAATGATCTTCCTAATCGGGCAGTTGAATCAGTAGAACTTCAAAAGTTCAAAGTTAGAGCAAATGCTTTTTTGTTGACCAGGCGGACGTGAGTCCTTTTATAGTTTATATATGACATATTTGTTTTTGACGTTGTTAATAGTTTATATATATTATGACATATCTGTTTTGACGTTGTTCCTTTTTTTAGAATGACTTATTGTTAATTTTTTCTCCATTTATTTATTTCCTTATTTCCTTTCTTCAATGGGCTATTTTTCCCTATTGGAGCCCCAGGGCTTATAGCATCTTGTTTTTCCAACTAGGGTTGTGGCTTGGATAGTAATAATAATAATAATAATAATAATAATAATAATAATAATAATAATAATAATAATAATAATAATAATATGAGAGAAAATTTGCACTGATGATTGGCAATGTGACGTAGGAAATTATAAAATTTGTATGATAAATGATGATTTTAAACAATAATGTGAGGGTCTCGTAACCATGAATGAGTATCACAGACCAACTGGCAGCTACCAGAGAGACTAATTTGATTCCTGGAGAGTGGCCTTGGCAGAATAGAACGGCAAGCAGCCTTGTTTACCAAAAATTGTAGTACGCCCTTACTTACATCATGTAAAAAGAAAAGAATAGTGACAGTAGATGCCACTGCCACAAGCGATGGCCCACTTACACGTTCGAATATTTTTTCGCAGTAGCCTCGAATCTAGAGTGGTGGTAGTAGGTGTCACTAAGTGGCTGTAGAGATCAATGGTTGTGGTGTGAGGGAGTGGTGGGTGGTTGACGGTTTTGTCATCACACCGACACGTCAACTGGTGGGTGTCATCTTTGGTCGATGTAGAATAGTTGTCCATTTCGTCCGGAGTAGAATCATTGATGGAGGTCTAGAATGTGGTGAAGTGGCTGTCCATAGAGGTGTCAATTTTGGGTATCAGGTCCTCATGGACAAAATATCGATATTGGGGATGGCAGCGTGTACAGGTATGGGTAGGCGCCGTACCCAAATGTCACAAAGTATTTTCACTTCACAAGGAAAGCTGTCTGTTGCAGGCTTCAGGCGAGCAACACTGGTTATTACCCTGATTACCAGTGATACCTTTTGGCTCCCGATGAGTTGTTGAGATATCTTGAAAAGTTTCACTCTGCTCCAGGAGGTATTATTTGAGAGAGTCATACCCTGTTGGGATGTCTCTTGCTAGCAAAGCCAATTACAGATTTCCGGGAAAGTTTCCTGGATGAATGCCGTAAGAACGTATTTTGCTTTGGTGGCTGACTTATTCTTACACTTGATGAGAAACTGAACTTCACCGCACTGGAGCTAGGTGAAAGCTGTTCCTCTGGCAAATAATAATAGTTTCTCGAGTGTGGCGTTGATAGTAGAGTCAGTGTCGGAGAGTGGCATCATCAAACAGTAAGACATAGCCGTTATCGAGAAGGCAGGATGGAGCTGGACAACCCAGTGATCACTAATGTGCAAGGGGCCAGTCAGGGGATAACTGACAGGCGAGGGGTATGCAACTAAACTTCATTTAACTGACCTAAAGCTTAATTTCTATGACTTGCGAGAATGAACGTTCCAGAAATTCAAACAACATTAGGCATTATCTATCAAGTTTACACCTGTAGTTTTATTAACAGTATAGGGAAACACGAGTTATAAGATACAAATCAAAACCCTTATAGTATATTAAATAGCGTGCATGAAACATTTGAGGTATATTATCATTCCTCCTCAGCTCTTAAACGGCATAGGTAGCTTCTTGAATCAATTGGAACATCTGAATTTTAATCACATTATCAAATGGTGTCTTCCATTGATAATCCTTACAATGGTCCTCGTTAAAATGACATCTGTCTATTGAATAAGGGTTAAAAACTTTCTAACAACTTCCTTTACTATAAAAAAAATAATGAGCGACCCCTCTCTCCATTTTAAAATGCCTTGATTTCTTCTGGGAGCATCTCTCGGTTTACATTGTTTATGCTAATATTTGGCTCTCATTGACCATATGTTCTGTATGCTAATCCCTTCAAAATAATGTTTCTTTTAAATCCCTTAATCATTTTTATATCCAACATTTTTATTGTAATAATGTTTTCTCTTCGTGTTTTCGTTTCTGTGTCTTACCCCTTTCATAAATAGAAAAAATAGTCCTTTATGTTAATTAAATGTCCCAACTATGAAAAAGTTGTCATTTTTCTATGCAAAAATCTCCTACTCAATAACCCGATCACTTAAATTTTGTATTCTTTTCGAGAAGCCCACAAAGACCATCTCTTGAACCTGTGGGAGTGATTCCATTACAGATATATATGTGGGCAGAGAGAGAGAGAGAGAGAGAGAGAGAGAGAGAGAGAGAGAGAGAGAGACAGACTAATTTTATTGAGCTTGGTAAGAACCCAATACTAATACTATATCTGTTTTGTTTTTCAATTGTATTTTATTACATGGCCATGATAATCTTCGATATGAGAAAATAGCATCTTATCGAACCAACATTATTATGAATTGAATTCCATGGCCTCGTCGTATTCTAAACACCGATATCACCCCATCCTAGTTTATATGTTAATGAAATTTC
>NC_090737.1:106826237-106829003 GCF_036898095.1 Palaemon carinicauda | reverse complement strand
TATATATTATATATATATATATATATATATATTATATATATATATATATATAATATATATATATATATATATATATATATATAGTATATATATATATATATATATATATATATATATATATATATTAATTTTAAGAGCATGGAAAATTTCATGAAAGTGTATGATAGAATATCTATTTTTGTTCATTAAGTTCGCTTGAAATAAACTTTAGTAGAATTTTTATTTATCCGAGTGTTGACAAAATGGTTAACGTTACTCCTCCAGTGTCGATGAAATCCGAAAATTTCGATGTTGTTATAAAATCATTAAAAATTCCAGGTGTAGATTTTTTTCTTTCCGAATACAAATATATTCTAATGATCATAAAATACTTATTGGTTTCTCATTTACTATCCTTTTACTCTGTTATTCTTACAGAAGAGAGATTATAGTAATTCAATAAAATATTTTCATTGTTATTGAACATTTCAAGGTATTGTTAAGTTTTTTTTGCCTAGATACCAATAAATACTAAATATATATTCTCATTACTTAAGTAAAGGTTTAAAGTTAAAAAAATGCCGATTTCCAGCTATTCGTGATGAAAATATAATTACACTAAAATCTATATCCAATTTATGAATTCAAAAGTTTTTCGGCTTTCTCTTTTTTGGATAATTATATATTAGACGTAGGTTTTAAATATATATATATATATATATATATATATATATATATATATATATATATATATATATATATATATATATATATATATATATATATATATATATATATATATATATATATAATTCATAATGGATTCTCTTTTTAATATTCAAAGAAAATTGGTTCGTTTCTTTTTGTATAAAAATAACATATTATCAGCATTTATAAATCTCAAGTACGAGTGTATTCAAACGAAGAGGATCAAAGAACTGTAGCCAATCTAAGTCTCATTAATTTTTCTCCCTCTCAAAACAAACAAGACGTAATCTTAAGACCAGTTTTTCATAATAAGGATTCCCTTTGAAGCTTTTCATCGTGCTCACTTTTTGTAGTCTTTCCTCTACCTACCTACCATTTGGTCAATTCCTGCTTCCCTGACTCCTGCATGAATTGTTAAATAATATTTTAACGGCATTCTTTATTTACAACCTTTTATTATTAATATGTAGCTGTATGTAGTTAACTTAGACCATATTAATAATTGGTAAATTGAAATGTTCACCACCTTGTCTGTTTTTTTTTCAACAGATAAGGTAAATGACTGACAAAAGAAAGTCTTCCAAATTCGATTAATTAAATATAAGATATTGCAAATTCAGTTTTTTTTCGGTAATTATAGAAAAAAAGGAAAAAGATGTTTGTTTCCAGATAGATTTATAAAACCGTTCTTAACGTTATGACCAGCAGTTGGAAATGTACATAATCTCACTCTCATCTCGAAGCAGCACAAGTTTCAGTAAATTGCTTGCTCTTGTATGAAGCCTCTCATATATAAATATATCAAAAGCTCTGGGAACTTTTGTTGCGCGACAGATGTCTTCGCAATTCCAAATGTTGCAACTCGGCAGCAGTCATCAGAGAAACAATACTTTAACGAGTTTTGGTGCTACTTATCTCAAAATATGAAGGATTTAATGATTTTGGATGGAATAATTGGTAGAATAACATTCTTCATTTTATTTTTTTTTTAAATAAGTCAAATCATTGTTGTGTGATATTATTAATTCGTATTATACACTTCTTTTAAACTAAGTAATTTATTCACCACTTATATGGCATACTATCGTTTATAAATACGAAAGGTCTCTGTGTTCAACTTAGTATTATGCATACTGTCACATATGTTTCTTTTTTTTTCCTAAGTATGGAGGATATACTAATTCAGTTCGGCATAAGGAGTGGAATAAAATTTCATTTATATTTAGAAATAAGTAAAATCCTGGTTGTATATTAATATGAACTCGTATTATTCACTTATATATTGATGTGACTTTCTTTTTCATTTCCCTTACCTTCTATAATATCTATAATAGATACCGAAAATTCTCTTTGTTTCTATTTTACGTTATGCATACTATCATTTATGTTATTTCTGTTTTTCTTTTTTTTCCTTTTTTACTGAAATATTGTTATAAGATGAAATTAATCTTCAATAAAAAGTATTAACAAAATTCGTATCTTTTATCAGTGATACCCTCCTTCAGTAAGGAATCGGTGCCTTAAAGTCAAGCTATTTCTTCTGGTACGTCTAAAAATTAACAAAGCGAATGGAGGCACTTCGACAGGCGATACATTTCTGGTGTCTGGTTCTTTTCTTTGCCTTTATTTTATTACTTTACATTGGCTGGGGTCCAACAATTTTCTTTCATTTTTATACGTTTTAAATTATAATGTTTATTTTATCTCTCATCTATCCGGAAGAGTTTGGACACACATTTTCATTCATAATTTGTAATTGGTTAGTTTGATTCGAAACATATTTTTTAAGATTTGGTGTTCTGAAAATATAAGTATACAAACATCATCAGTTATTAAATTCTACTTCTAAAAAACATATAGATTTTTTTGGTTACACACATAATTTTAAGAGACATTTTATTGTTTTCTTTAAAATCTCTTGATGATTTCTATTATATTTAATCAAGTTATAGGTATAACTTACAATTTAGTTTCATTTTCTTATTTATACACGAAGGGAAATATAGAACGCTTCAAGTTTGTGAACCTTTTTAATCAGATATATATATATATATATATATATATATATATATATATATA
>NC_090737.1:106806237-106808737 GCF_036898095.1 Palaemon carinicauda | reverse complement strand
CCAACACTGATAAGAAAAACAATAGTAAATCCAGCAATCACACACATAACCGCCTCTATCAGCAGTCAAATCAAAAAGCATTCGCTCCGAAACATTTACCATTCTCCTAACCTAGCTAGAAGTAAACAAACAACCTCATTTATACCAGCAGTCTCTCTCTCTCTCTCTCTCTCTCTCTCTCTCTCTCTCTCTCTCTCTCTCTCTCTCTCTCTCAGGATTTGGCAAACGAAAAATAAATACAAATAAAAATTAATCCTCCACATTCCTCCCCCCTTACTTTGCAAAATCCTTCTACATTTTCACACAACCACTTGCATTATATTTTTCATTACCCAGTCGCAGTCGGGAACGGGACCTCTACTATAAGTAACTGGGCCTCCATATACTCTCTCATTCACTTATACCTTATCACAATCATTCGCTACATAAACACTATTCCTATCTAAATCCCTGTCATATAATATATCATGTACAATCATATCTACCTCGTTCTCATCTGGCCCTAAAATTACACTCATTTCTGTAAACAGTTCCTTCATTTCATCAAAATCCTTCTCAACTTAAGGCAAAGATTCATTTCATGTTACTTGTCATTCTCCTATCTCTCATTCTCGCATTCGTCATCCTTTCTTTCACATCATCTAAGGAAAAGCCACACACACTATAGGTATCATTCATACTCAGCCATGATTCATCTGTATTAACACATTTATCTTCCATACACTTGCACATTCACACCCTTGTCATACATATTTCTATTGTCATTTTACTTATAAAATTTCCTCTTCTTTCATCCTTACCTAAAGCTCTCGTATTCTTCCTTTTCATATATTCTACTAATACCAACTGTTTACCTTCTAGACATAATTCTTCATACATACTAGGTTCACACTTGTCCCTTTTCAACCATTTACTCCTCCCATTCTCTTGGATATACCCAGGTACCTCCTTCCATTTATGCAACTGGTTGTGGTGTGCCCTAAATCTTTCCACACCACCATCCACACAAAACTTACCCAAAACATAACTTAGTCTACTCGAACCAACTTCTAACACCGCATAAGGACCATCAAACTTATCACGCACCTTATTTACATTCATTCTACCCTTTTCAATTACTTCTTTCCTCACTCTCTCACCAACTTTGAAGCTTTCAAACCTCTCATTTACTTTTCTCCATACATCTCTATCATCCTCCGACACACCCAACCTCGGTCTTCCTATCTTTTCAAAATTTAACACAAACTTACATGGAGACATACCCGTACTCTTATGTACTGTTGCTTGTAAGCCCACAACGCTCTACCAACATACAAATCCTAATCATTATAACATTTACTCATCGTTCGCAAAATTTCAGTTAATGTTCTCACAGTCCTTTCAGCCAACCCATTTGCACTTGGCATATAAGGAGTATAAGGAGTCGAATACACATGTTCAATACCCCATTCTCTTAACATCTGCTCAAACTCCCATCCAACAAACTCAGGGCCATTATCACTTAACATTCTGGCAGGCTTACACACACATTGGCAACATCACATGACCAACCATTCTTGCAACAGTCTCACTCGAATTATTCTTTATAGGCACTGCATACGTAAACTTACTCATGTGATCTACCATAATAATCATTCTCACGTGTCCCCTCGCAGTCAAGGGTAACGAAACACAATCAATCACAAACATCTCAAATGGTTCTTTCATACGTAATCCCAAAACAGGCGGATTAGCATGCACTCTCTGATACTTCCATTTCCAGCAATCTTCATACGTAGTCGCTGCATCCTTACATATTTGACTCAACCCAGGTGTAAACAATCTCTCACGCATGCCTTCCCATAATTTATTCTTACCATTATGCCCATATCTGTCATGCACTAACATACACATACTTACAGCTGCATGCATCTGTAACACAGGAACATATATATCTTCATCCATTCCCTTATGTAGAAAATAATATTCCTATACACAATAAGTCTCTCACTACCTTTCTTATACACCTCTAAATCAGACGGCCATTCTTCTACTTCAATACTATTCAACATACATTCACGTAACCTTTCAATTTCCTCACATTCATCTTGCATTTCTTCCACTTCCTCTTTAGTCAGTAGATCATCCTCGCTCCTCGTAATATCAACCATGCCAACAAAATTCGCCATAAATACACTATTATCTTCTATCACAACTACTTCATATCCATTCCTCAGAAGCAATCCACTACCAATATCAACTGAGATATCATGCAACCTTATAAAATCAATTCCTATAAAAAAACAACTAGGCATCTCATTCTCTCTCATTACAATGAAATTGTGTTCCACCTCCATACTTCCCAGTTTTACTTACAAACGTACTTCTTCCCAAACTAGCAAACTTTCTTTACCTATCCCATGAATTCTCACACTCGTACATTGCCTTTTCACTTCCCAATTGTACCGCTCTATTTCCTTGATAACAGACACATTCACTAATGACACTTACACACCTGTAT
>NC_090737.1:106791237-106801237 GCF_036898095.1 Palaemon carinicauda | reverse complement strand
AAATTAATGTTTATTAGTAAATAAAGAAAAAATTAATAAAAAGTCTGACCACGTCTCACAAAAAGTATTTGAAAACTAAATCTTAAACTCATCATTGGTGTCCTATTATTATGGCAATAGGGGCTATTCTATATGCTTAAGAAATAGTTCATCATTTTGGTATCAGAGTGATTGCTTGCAAGTCCACCGATAAGTCACATCTTCCTACATAATTAATCTTTTCAATTAACATCTTAGCCAAGCGCATGAAGGTACACATGGTGTGTACCATACGTAATTTTCCTATTAAAAAGGTTTTAATCAAAGAGTTTACCATTCAAATTTCCAATAGTTAAAGAGACTGAGGCTGTTTTCATCTCTTCCTATAATTGGGACCTATGTAGCTATCTCTTGTGTGTGTATGTTCGTGTGAGTGTTTGTGTATGTGTGTGTATTTTTTGTTCTTGTTTGTGTGCATTTATATATCCATTACGGCCTTGATATCGAAATCACAAATAATATTGTTTTTTTTTTTTCTTTTTTTTAGGATTAGTCCAGCTGTATAGCACTGGGAATTTCTGTTATATCCTGTAATTGTTATTCTAAACATCAATTTCATTGCTCTTCCATCCAAATTGTATTGAAAAATATATGAAAATAAAAATATTTAAAGTTTCTTGTCATGTCTTTTTTCCCTAGATTTTGTAATAAATTCAAGAATTAAAATCATTGGAAATTTAAAGCTAATAACCAATAGGCGGTTTGTTTATATAGATGGATTGAAACTACTTTACTCGAGAATAGATAACAATACAGGAAAGACGATTTTTTTTAGTTATGTATGGATGAAACTCAAAAGTTATCGTTTGTAACTTATGATAATAATAATAATAATAATAATAATAATAATAATAATAATAATAATAATAATAATAATAATAATAATAATAATAATATTATTATTATTATCATTATTATTATTATATTTATTTATGTATATATTATTATTATTATTATTATTATTATTTTTATTATTATTATTATTATTATTATTATTATTATTATTATTATTATTATTATTATTATTATTATTATTATTATTATTATTATTATTATTATGGAGACGACTGTTATATTTATTACTTGAACCCGACTATTCCCCTTTAATATCTCAATTAAGTAAATCACAGTAAGAGTTAACCTTTAAGTCTCTTCACATCAAAATAGACAGAATAACAATTACGACATATAACCTTTGCACAGCTTTCCCAGTAATTAAGTGTACGTATGTTAATCATATTCTCTAACACTAGAAAGTCCGCTAATTGGCAAAAATTGTTCAGATGCAGCTGGTATCAAAGGTCTGATATGTAGTACCTTTTGTGTTTTGCATACAGGGCGAAAATATATAAAAAAAATAGATAAATTAAATAAATAAATTTAAAAAAAAACCTAGTTTCACAAAGCAAACTTCGAGTGTTTATCATGTTTATAAACAATTATAGTGTCTTACATAGGTTACTCCTATTCTAACATCAGACCTTATATATCAAATAGTAGACCTAAAGTTTTAGTGTATGTACACTGAAAGTTCAAGGATTGATCAAGGATGATTTGATATAATGAGTAATATTCAGATTTCAATGTCCTTTTAAACAAAAAAATTGTTCGAATTGGCAGCAAGGCATCTTATGAAGATATTAATTTGAGTAACTGAACGATAGGACTATGCTACCGTTGTTTTTGAAATAGATCCAAAAAAAAAAAAAAAAAAATACTATTTCCGCAGATATGCTTTGAATTAATCATAAATTCACATCATAATAAATGAAAGGAAAAATTTTGTTTAAATTCCTACCTCATGAGATACATCGCCCATTTCCCATTATTTCATTAAACATTTTACAAGTCCATATCATTCGTATCTCCTTCTTTACAGGATAAATGTCCCAGCCTTCTCTTTATCTCATCAATTAGTAGATATACGTATTAAAAATAGGTATACGTTATATGTTGTTTGGGAATGTATGATATAATAAATACTATTACTGTTTTTCATACTGAGACACATGCATATAATACATACAATCATAATTCATAAGGATTTATTTATGCTCACATACATATATCATACAAACACATCTATATATATATATATATATATATATATATATATATATATATATATATATATATATATATATATATATATATATATATATATATATATATATGTATATATATATATATATATATATATATATATATATATATATATATATATATATATATATATATATATATATATATATATCTTCTCTGATAAATTCCTGGAACAAGAAACTGTGGTAAAACTGGATTGAAAAAAAAAAGTAAAATAGCAGTACATTCCATTTACCCCCCAAAAAAGAGTAATTGAATCATAGAATACAACAAATCTGTATATATTTTGTCACAATAGAGTTTTGGACAGAACAGTTACATGTTTCTGATACTTGTAACTTTTCCACTACTTAAAGTTAGGAATGGGATTTATTTTGTATAAAACTCTAATACAATATTAGTTAACTTCTCAATTATTTCTTCAGTTTCAGGTTTTCCTCTTTTATTAGATAAGAGCTATATTGCTATATTGTGAAAGGTCTCCAGTGTTTTGCTTTAGTACTAGGTTGCTGGTAGATTGCCTGCCTCTCGTGACCACGTACAGACTCTTACAACACTGCAGATTCATTTATTTGTAGGAAATTGTGTATAAAGGCTGAAATATAATCAGCCACTGTTATTCTATTAGATTTATATTTTTTTATTTATTTATTTATTTTTTTATTGGAGGTACCCATACCTCTTTTGGAGGTCCACGAAAATCCAGGAGATGAACGAGTGGGAAGGAGGGCATCAGTCCCATACAACGATTTGTTTCTCGTCATCAAGTTGGAGAGAAAGAGATAAAGCAGCATGTCCCAAAAGTAGAATGGTTCGGGAAGGAAATCTAAATTATTTAAATAGAGATGTTAGTCAAAAAGGTGTCAAAACTAAAGTTTTAGAATGAACTGTAGAATAGAATTTCAACTTGATTGGAAGAGAGCTGAAAAAGTGAACCTTCTTTGGAAGATGATGCATAGTAGAGAAAGTGTGAAATAAACATTTCTTGTACTCGAGAATGCTTAAAAGATGAACAAAAATAAAGCATTTAATATGCATCTTAGTTATTAAAGTATCTAGGTATACAAGCATTAACATACTTGGTGTTCGGTGGGGAAACAAATACTGAATTATAGAAGGAGGGAAAGGAATTTGCCGGTGAGAAGAGAGTTAAAGAGATTAAAGCAGAGAGTTACAAAGGTTGAATTACTACGATATGGAAGCTGGTACAGCTGATACTCAATTATTATTATTATTATTGATATTATTATTATTATTATTATTATTTTTATTATTATTATTATTATTATTATTATTATTATTATCATTATTATTAATACGTTAATAGTGCGGGTGTGGGGGGGGGGGGGGGGGAGTAAAGCTGCAGGGAAAGGCTAGGAATTAATCAACATTTGCAATAATGTATTTTTCAGATGTTGTTGTAGTTTTAGGAATATTATTGTTGAATTCCTCTCTTAAAAGGTATGTTTCTGGGCAGTGCAGCAGGTAGTGTAACACGGCTTCGTCTGTCGGTTATTGGCTGTGAATGCACGGTCTTTCACGTCCCTGTTGTACTACTGGGTCTTTGTTTTTGTCAGAGAGGATTAACTAGTTGCACAATTATCCCAGTCATAGTGTGCAGATGATGACTGCTACTTAGCAAGAGTCTTTCTTGAAAGGGAATGCTGGATTTTCAGTGAAGGTTAAGTGCGAAAATAATTGTTGGGAAGATCTGGACAGAGTTAGCCTCGTCATTGCTAGTAATTCCTGTCTTACTGGGAATCCTATTTAGGATCCTCTGCTTGTTGTTGCTTTCTCCCGTGGCGTCTGAATATTGATGGGATACCTGCTGGTCCAAAAATGGTAGGGTCAAGTAATCCACCTGTATGTACTTCTAGCGTGCAGAGTTACTTGCTTGCTTTTGGTAGGATACTGAATTTGTACTGGAAGCATTCCGAATCCCATGAATCAGGAGTGGTGTAGCCGTCGTGCTTTCATTGTGCTATTGCATTGGAGTATTCTTTCTGCATTTGCATTCTACTGAGTTGCTTTGGTGGTCTTCCTGTGTATTATTTAGGAGGATCAATATCCTCCACCAAAAGGGAGGAGTTCTCTTGGTTTGTTGTACAAGGGGCATTTCCTGATGTTAATCGTTACTGAATTAGAAATGAAATTAATTTTCAGCTGTTAACAAACAGGGTCTTGTCTATACTGGAGAAGAGCTGTTAAGTCTCATTGCATTCAGTTGAACTATTTCTAAAAAGGCTTTTTATGATTCGCTCAGGTAGGTGCTTCCTAAATGATATGGGATCGAATTGCATATATATATATATATATATATATATATATATATATATATATATATATATATATATATATATATATATATATATATATATATATATATATATATATATATAAATATATATGTGTGTGTGTGTATACACACACACACACACACACACACACATATATATATATATATATATATATATATATATATATATATATATATATATATATATATATATATATATATATATATATATATATATATATATAAATTATATATATATATGCATATATATATATATATATATATATATATATATATATATATATAAAATATATATAGATGCATATATATATATATATATATATATATATATATATATATATATATATATATATATATATATATATATATATATATATATATATATATATATATATATATATATATATATATATATATATATATATATATATATATATATATATATAGAACAGTCTTGAGAACCGTTTGATAATCCCTGATTGTGGGAGGTCATTAGTTGCATGAATGAAGGACAATGTTTTTTTTTCGTGAGTTTAGTTTCTTCACTGTTGATGATTATTGATATGACCAAAAACTGATTAACCCATTCACTGTAGTCCCCCATTAGGATAAAGTTTGACGGTGGCTTCTACTGAGAGTTGGATGGCCATGGCTTTGGTCATATTGGTATTGATTTTAAGGCACATATCTTAGCATTTGGCTATGATCATATCAAGTGATCTCTGGGTTATTTTGTGAGTTTCATGAGTGTGGTCAAATATATATATATATATATATATATATATATATATATATATATATATATATATATATATATATATATATATATATATATATATATATATATATATGTGTGTGTGTGTGTGTGTGTGTGTCATCAACATATATTAAGATCTCTACTAGGTTTGAAAGATCTAAGGAGGGAAGAATATACAAAAGTAAGTTGAATAGGTATGTTTGGAGTATGGCCTATACAGGAGTTCCATTCTCCATAATATGAATTCCGGGGAATATTTCTTCAAAGGTGAAATAGGCTTCTCGGCTTTTGGGTGTATTTCCAAGTCCATGCCAGTAAAAATCTTTTGGGCACATGACTAGCTAAATGGCTCTCTCAATAAAAAAAAAAGGTCATCGATTTCTTCTTTGCCAATGACTGTTGCAAATGACATTTAAGCCTTGTGGAAAAGGAGAAAAGGATCTCTCTCTCTCTCTCTCTAGTCATGGTTTGACAAACACAGCGGTTCCTTTCAGTATTTATTGTCCAAAACTCACGGTACAAGATACAGTTCAGTACTGAATACTGAGAATAGTATATACAGGAAGTAAACAATGATTTTGATAGTTAACAGCAATAGAAGTTAAGAACTATTACAGCAATAATTAGATTAACAGTTATATGAATATTACTAAGGAGAATAACAGTAGTTAGACAGTTATGTATACAAACTATCTCACTCCCCTTCTTATTTATGAGACAATATATGAAGAAATCGGGAATGCCAATAAAATAAATTTACAAAATAATACAAGAATGAAATAACATGAAATAAATAATTAATATTTAACATGCTGCATTTATCAAGCCGAGTATTATCATTGCCATAAGCAATTCTGATCGTCTTCTAACTCATTCTCGCTGTTAGAACATTCATCCCATAATTCCTCCTCTTCCGATTCATAGGAACTTTTACTGGGATCTACCTGCAAACGACTTGGGGGATGGCGCTCCCGAGTAGACCGACGTATTCCTCCTGAATTACTTCCAATCCCTGACTCTATTCTGATGACTTCATCTGAAGCATCAGCCAATGCGGTTTCCCAAGAATAATTGCTTACAGGGGCCTTCTCCAGTTCGTCAAAATGTCTTATCTTTACTTTGTCTGTTATTGTCTCTGCTGGGGTTAACTTATACGTCCAGCCACCACGAAGTATTTCTATAACTCTATATTTCTTCGAAAGATATGGTGCAAGTTTACCACCTCCACAACGGCGTCTCTCAGCTGTCGATAACTTCAATCGAACCAAATCTCCAACTTTGAAAGCTTTGCCGTAAGACTTCCGCTGGTTATTCCTAATCTTTTGTGCCATTGCAGTCTTGTTCCCTGCGACCTTAATAGTTTTCTCAATTTTATCTACTTTCTCTCTCACAAATCTTTCTGCGATTGCTGCATTACCCAACGGGCCCGGTTGATAATCCTCATCTTTGCAAGTTTCCTTTTTTAGAATCTCCTCTGGACGTCGAGCCGGAGTCCCATAGACGAGCTCATGTGGAGTAAATGTAGTCGTAGTATTTACAGCTGTATTGTGAGAGAACTGTACCCTGGGTATCATTTCAGGCCAAAGATCCATATTATTGTGACACATGCAACGAACGTTGTCAAATAATTGATTTTGACGTTCTACCTGGGCCTGACTTCTTGGATGGTAAGGAGAACCAAAATCCTGCTTAATTCCAAACATGTTACACATTGGCTTGAAGATATCAGCTGTAAAATGTGATCCTCTGTCCGACATTATGACACGGGGCACCCCAAACATGCAAATCCATCTTTCAACTAGAGTATCCACTGCTGTTTTTGCTGAACAATCCTCAAGAGGTACCAAAACAACATAGCGAGTCAAAATATCTTGCATTTGAAGGATATAACGATATGGATGTGAGGATGAAATGGGAAATGGACCCATGAAATAAACTTGCACCTGTTCATTCATGTAGTCCGGGAGCTCGCAGTTCTGAAAAGGGGCCTTCCCTGGATGCTTCGATCTTTTGTTACTCCCACATGCTTCACATTTACTGACATGTGCATGGACATCTGCCTTCATGCGAGGCTACTAGAAACTCTTCCAAGCTCTTTCCCATGTTCAATCACGACCCATGTGACCACTCATTGAACTGTCATGAATCATTTGAAGTGCATAGAGTCTCATATCTTTAGGTATTACAGGTAGCCACTCTTCTTTCACGCCATAGGGATGTTCTTGTGAGCGTCTTCCTTTATAATCTATATAACACAGAATTCTATTTTTAGTAATACCCAAACGGTTACCATATTTGGCAAGCTCATTCTCCTCTAACACACACCCCGGTGAACTTGTATTTTTCATAAAGTTTACTACTTCCCTGATCCCTTCATCGCAATGCTGTTTTTCTAACATTTCATTGGGATCTACAAATACTGTGGCCCACTGCTGAGAAGATCCTACTGCTATACTTGCAATATGCGATACCAGATTTCCATCAGCACCAACTCTCGACAGATAATCAGCCATGGACATCACAGCACTGTGACCACTTTTATGAATTAGATTTATGTCAAACTGCTGAATTGTTTTAATCCATCTCCCTCGACGCCCTCTCTCTTCTCTAATATCTAGGGTGTTTAGCCATCTTAATGCCTGATGGTCCGTTATCAGATCAAACGGTGCAGAGGAGAGGTACATCCGAAATCTCTTTATCGCCAGGATAACTGCCAGTAATTCCTTTTCTGTCGTTGAATACCTCTGCTCGGATTTGGAGAATGTATGGTGGTAAAAGGCAATTGGTAACAGTTCCTTGGATGCAGACCTGTTGGCTAACATTGCTCCTGCTCCAACATCACTTGCATCAGTGATCAAAACCAACTGTTTACTATAGTCAGGAAGATGGAGTGCCACAGCATTTGCTACCTGGTTTTTAAGCCTCTCAAAAGCCTCAACCATATCGACCGACCAATGCATTTTCTGGTGTTGGTTTTTTTTCCAAAGCCTCATACAGGGGCTTAGCAGTCTGTGATATCCCTGGAATCCATTTTTGCACATAAGAAAATGCCCCAATGGCCTGACGAAACTGCCTGGCAGTCAAAGGCCTAGGAAGATCCCTCAGTTGATGAACTCTTTGCTCACTAACGCGAAGCATGCCATCACCAACCACAGAACCCAGATACTCCACTTCACGCACCCCAAATTTACACTTATTCGGGGCTAGCGCAAGCCCAGCATCACGGATACTGCTCAACGCATTTCTGAGCCTTGCTATGTGTTCTTTCCATGTTAAGCCCCAGACCAGTATGTCGTCGAGATAACACAATGCATCCTTATAGTTGCAATCACTGAGTATTGTAGCCATCATCCGTTGAAATGTATAACCTGCCCCTTTCAGACCAAAAGGAGTTCTACCATGCCATTCAAACTGCCCCCATGGGACTACAAAGGCTGAGACCTCACAATCCTCCCTCCGAAGAGGCATCTGATGGTATCCAGAATTTGCATCAAGCACTGAAAAGTATTTTGCCTGACCAAGTCTATCAAGAAGGTCCTCGACGACAGGAATTGGATGCAATGTTGCTGGCTGGGACACGCTATTTACTCCCCTATAATCAATAGCCAACCAAAGGCTTCCATCGGCTCGACGAGCGCAAACAATAGGAGCTGCCTAAGGGCTACATGATTTCTTTATTACACCCATATCCTGAAGTTTGCTTAGCTCCTTCTTGACTTCTGCCTCCAAAGCAGGTGACAACCGCCGCGGTCTATTTGCTATTGGTGCTGAATCTGGGTTAACTCTGAATGTGTGTTCCACCCCTACCTGTACCAGCGGCAGTGGGCCTCCATTATAGAAAACATTCTTAAACTCATGAAGTACCTTGTTCATTTCCTCTTTCTGCTTAAAAGTATGCGACTCTCCAACGATGAAATTTCCTCTTTTCCCCTCAATTGGACTTGAAAGGCTATGGTTGCCATCGTATCCTACCACACTGGGCTCTAGTTTCCCGATCTCCTCTCCACTCTGCAAAGTTTCGCGTTTATCCGTTACATTTGCAACTCTCACATACATTTTCTTCTTGATTGAACCTTGGATGCAGCAATGAGGGGGGGGGGGCAACCGGAGAACCCTCAGGGCGTCGGGGACACAACAGATACTGCTCATCTGGAACCATCCCATCAGCTGAGCAGCATATAAATAATTCAGTCCTAGGAGGTATCACAACTGCATTCTCAGCTCTAACAATGAGCTTCACCACTCCATCAGAGCATGATTTATGTGATTGTGTCCTTTCCCCAGTATTCAAGGGCAATGATAAATTTATTGAATCCACTCGCAACCTCCCTTTTGTCAAATCTAGAGTGACTGTGCCAAGTTTTATCCACAACTCCATCCCAAGTATCACTCTAGTAACAAGTTTAGATACCACAACGAACCTATGTTGTCTCACTATGGTTTTGCCTAACTTTACATCCCTCAGAATTTCTCCCTTAATTTGAAGTTCTTCACTGCTCGCTCCACAAGCTATAATATTACTCGAGCTGACAAGAGATTTCTGAGCATCACTCAAGATATCCACAGAAACTAAAGAATAATCACTTCCGGTGTCCACCAAAGCATTATACTTAGTTTTCATCATCTCCACAGTAACGTAATTTGTAATGTTTTTCAATATCCAAGTTGCTGTTTGGCTGGAGAGCACATGCCGATATCTCATTTGACCCTTCACCTTTGGCTGTACCAAAGCCACAGTGCGTTGGAAAGCGGAAGTAGGATTAAATTGTACAGACTGCTCCAAG
>NC_090737.1:106781237-106786237 GCF_036898095.1 Palaemon carinicauda | reverse complement strand
CCAATGTGTATGGAAGAACTGATTAAATTTTGGTCAAGGTCACCCCAAGGTCAAGGTCACAGGGGTCACTGGTGTCACTATGACATAAGTGGCCATATCAAGAGACAGAAATAAAGCACTGACTTTTGCATAAGCCAACAGGGAAGTCCTAGTCCAGGCGCAACCCATGGGTGATGTTCAAATTTATAAAGGTCAAAGGTCAAGGTCATATTGGTGCATTATATCAATGTCATATTAAGTATCAGTGGCAAATGAACAAAGATCACTTGAAGGTCAAAAGTCAAGCAGGTCACTTGAAGGTCAAGGTCACGTGAAGGTCAAGGTCACGTGAAGGTCAAGGTCACCTGAAGGTCAAGGTCACGTGAAGGTCAAGTACATTTGAAGATCAAGGTCACTTGAAGCCAAGGTCATGTGAAGGTCAAGGTCACGTGAAGGTCAAGGTCACTTGAAGGTCACGTGAAGGTCAAGGTCATGTGAAGGTCGAAGTCACATCAATTCATGATTCTAGGACATATGGCGCTCTAGGTCACCTTGGCGGAGGTATGTCCTCTACGAGGACCATGTCCGCGTTCAGGACTTGCTCACTTGTTATAATTACATTTATTATTATTATTATTATTATTATTATTATTATTATTATTATTATTATTATTAATATTATTATTATTATTATTATTATTATTATTATTATTATTATTATTATTATTTCTAATGTCAAAATCCTAAGAAGACAGCGAAGGCTGCCAGACTTGTCGGCAAAAAAAAAGTCTGTCGTGGCCACGGACAGGACGGCCAAATATCAGCTAGGGATATGTCATCTCAACCCCCGCCTACAAAAGACGTCCCACGTTGTTGTCCAGTACCGGCATACCTCAGTAACTGAAGATAACCTGAATCTACATGCTAAGTATGTAACCCGAAAAGACCCCTCCTTCTTCAAAACCTCAAGTGTAAAGTAGAAGGTCAAGTTGCTTAAAGGGTTCCCTGCATATTCCATAATCGGAAGGGCCTCGTTTGCAAGAATTTTATCTATGAAGTACAGGTGCCTTTTATGTTCGTAAGAGAGACCGACCTCCCACAGGGACCCTATACCTCGAACTTATCTACGAAAACCAGCAATACCCAGCAACATCCCATCTGCAACACCAACATCCCTTGAGATTTCAGCTCTATCTCCTAAGGTAGACAGAAATCATGGATATCTTAAGTATTTTATCGTTAAAATTTACCTTTTCTCAATGAGTTCTACAATGATTACCACGCATTGATGTACTAAAAGAAACCTAACTCCTCTCTCATGGCCTTGCTCTATATATATATATATATATATATATATATATATATATATATATATATATATATATATATATATATATATATATATATATATATATATATATATACATTTTTTAATATTTAAACATGTTTTTCCTATTTCAGATAAGCCATATATATTTATACATTAAAGTCTGGATTCTCTTAACGACCTCGGGATCAGAGCCCCAGACGGAATCACCCAAAGACTATAGTATCAGACCGGTCGGGATTTAAACTCTGGTCCAGGATACCTGCATGCAAGTGACCATACCGAGAGAGAGAGAGAGAGAGAGAGAGAGAGAGAGAGAGAGAGAGAGAGAGAGAGAGAGAGAGAGAGAGAGAGATAGAATGCTATCCAATTATTAGAATAAGGTATTTTTGACTGGAAATTCAATATATATTACATACGAAATTCGTTATAATTAAGAAAATAACATTCATGTCCAGAGGGAATAGATTTTTAAGTCTAAAGAAAGGAAGGGAGGAAAATTCATGAAAGTTAATGGATGGCTAGTGAAAATTAAATAAATGTATGTATGTATTATAACTTATTAAGAGAAAGGATACAAGTGAAGCCCCGTTTAATTAAAAAGGGTATAGAAAACAATTATTGCTATAAAGAGCTTGTTTGGGAAAGTAAATGTTGATGATATAAAGCTGATAATTATATTGTTAAAAAATGCATTGTCAGCAATGCATGAGGAGATTAATGGTAAGATTTCGTAGGTGTTAAAATAACTGGGTAAGAGACTATGATGGAAAGCGGGGAAGAAATGACAGAGTAATGCTTAATAATAGGATGTCCAATCGAAAATAATTGAAATAGTAAGCATAATAACATGTCTAGTAAACACTCACAAATATTGGCGGTTTAGATAAGGAAAGGGTTTTATAAATCAACTGTTTATTTTGAAACTTGGTTTTGAGAAATTTTAATATAATATCAAGATAAATGTATGAGGCACGCATAGTTGAACCTTGAAAAATTATTATATTACGCTAGATATAGTGATAGCAGGGACTGTTTTCATAATATTATAATCATATATCATTTTGATAATGATCAAAATTATTTACGATAGAAAAATATGTATTTTTGTATAGACGTATGGTGAGTAGCTGGCGTGATGCTATTTTCCTTTATCCTTATGAATGGAGAAATGAATTATGTCTGGAATAGTACGATTACAAAAATAAAATTATTTATAAATACACTATTGATGAGTTATTATTGCATATAATATAATAATATCCATGATATGATATTATTATTGCAACATGCGTTATTTCAAATCTTAACACAACGTCTTCATTGCCAAGAATTCATATAAACATATTGACCAGATGTTTATAGTTTCAATTGAATCTTCAGTGACGTATGAATTTAAATTATAATTCAAAGTCTTCAAAATATTTGATATAAGGTGAGAGAGAGAGAGAGAGAGAGAGAGAGAGAGAGAGAGAGAGAGAGAGAGAGAGAGAGAGAGAGAGACTGTGGACTTACAGTGAGCAAGATTCAATTTGCTATGAGGCTCATCTACAATTCATGAAAACGGAGTCTTTCAGGGAAATGCAAATGGTCTTGAATAAGACCACTTCTGCCACGATAGGTTCTCGAAACTTTGCATTTCAATTCCTCAACAAGGTGATGTGGTACCTAAGCTATGCTTTGACAGGTTCTCATAATTATAAGTGACCAGGAATGATTGAATTTTGAATTTATATATATATATATATATATATATATATATATATATATATATATATATATATATATATATATATATATATATATATATATATATATATATATATATATATATATATATATACATATGGGGATGGGACCATTCGCCGCTGCCGATTCGCCCCCGACAGTTAGCCACTGACCGTTAGCCACCTCCGATTCGCCTCTGACGCCATTTTACCACCGGCGAAAGGATAAGGGCTCCCATTATAAGCATATTGGGCATTTATTTTTTCATTTTTTTTTTTTTTGGTCGGATAACTCTGAAAATTTAATTATTTAATAATTTTATGTCCTTTGCTTAGATTCTTTACAAGCATAACAAGTCTGTTTGCTTTTTTAATTAAAAAAATGAATAAATATTTTCTTAATATTTTTATCAGTCTTCCTCAAGCCCTCAAAATGGAAACAGATATTCTTTCCAAACCCGCAAAAGAGAAATTTCACCACGATGGTTTTATTTACGTTTTTGATAAATCATCAAAGAGTGATCGAAGCATCAAATTTTGGCACTGCAAACAAAGGGGAAAATGCAATGGACGGATCCTCACCAGGATTAGCAATGTGATAAAGAAAATAAATGAACACAGTCATTCGGCCTCTGCAGCAATTGTACAAGTTGCTAAGGTAAAAGTCAATTTGAAACGCTGTGCAGAAGAATCACAAGATGTACCTAGTGTTCTTATAAATGAATGTTAATCTAGTGTGCCTTTATCAGTGCAAGCAACATTACCAAAGTTGGACAGCATGAAGAAAATAATTAGACAAGAAAAAAATGATATTAGCTTAGCGCCAGCAAATCCTTCCGATCTTCTGCAGTTGACCTTGACATCTACACAGAAGCACTTTCTAACTTTTAGCCTGAGGAAATCATGCCCATATTAGATTGGTTTGAATATAATTATATTGGGATCTACAATAGGCGCAGCACACGTCGAAGGCACCCTTGTATCCCCATGATATGTGGTCGCAATATGAAAATACTTTAAATGATGAAGATCGAACAAATAACCACAAAGAAGCTGCTCATCGCAGAATTGCTTTTGAACTTGGAGCTAACCACCCAACCGTATGGAAATTTATAGAAACTTTAATGAAATTACAAATGGGAAGAGATTTATATATTAAAAAACTGATAGCAGGACGCAGACCACCATTAAAGCTGAAAAAATATAGAAGCGCTGATGAAAGAACAAAGAAAATTGTTCTCGAGTACAACAATGAAAGGGATGCATTGGAATATCTCAAAGAAATAGCCCATAACTATCAAATGAACTAAAGTTTAAATTTTTTAGGTGCAAACCAATATAATTCTTTTACTTGTTTGTAAACAATAAAATGTTTGAATTACTTTTAACTTTTTTTAAATAATAAAATGTTTATTTTTTAAATTTCTTTTGTTTACACTTTGCAGTAGAATAGTTAAAACTGCCAAAATAAAGGAAACTGCACAGGGGAATAAAATAAAAGGCTATAGTTATGTTTCTGGTGGCGAAATGTCCCGGTGGCAAAATGATACAAGTGGCGAAAAGCTGGTGGCGAACTGGCGGTGGCTAATCATCGTCGGCGAATGAGCGGTGGCGAATCGTCACCAGCCCATATATATATATATATATATATATATATATATATATATATATATATATATATATATATATATATATATATATATATATATATATATATATATATATATATATATATATATATATATATATATATATATATATATATATATATATATATATATATATATATATATATATATATATATATATATATATATATATATATATATATATATATATATATATATATATATATATATATATATATATATATATATATATTGATAAATATCAACACAACATCGTGTTCAGAAACTGATTTCTACTTCATACTTGGAATCGAATGCTAGCCCATTCTAATGAAAGGC
>NC_090737.1:106768737-106773737 GCF_036898095.1 Palaemon carinicauda | reverse complement strand
TGACGGTAATTATTTATCGATGAAGTAGCGATATGTCTAAAACACACTTTTAGATAACTTTTCAGTTAACCAATGAATAATCATCTTCTATGAATTCCAGAGAATAAAATATACATCAATTATTTGTGTATATACTTTGTTATTACCAAATCAAATCGAACTTACATAATATACCTAGAAAATAAGAAAAAAAAAATAACACAGACCATTAACAATATCACTGGACTATTCACAAGCTATGATTAATGGTTGCAGTTAAATTTTCAGCACTAAAAATTTTCAATTAAACATTTTAAATCGAAAATATGAAACTGGCGCTTATTTTGTACTTGTTGTTAGAATGTTACCTATCATTCCTTTCATACTTGTCCACAGTTAGTCAGAGAAACGTCCGAAGAGTTCTTTGACCTTAATGTTTCACCTCATGAACAACAAGTTGTTGTCGACCTCAGTTTCCATATGAAATAATCGATGGGCGTGGCACGGTAGTGCAACGTCTACCTATGACGAATATTTCAGTTGAGCGCAGACATTATGGTTTCGAACTACAAAGAACACGATGGCATTCTAACATTTGGAAATCTTCCGAGTTCATCTAATGTGAGCCGATTGTCTAAAACGTAAAAATGGAACAGTTCATTACAGGAAAGATCCCAGTTTGTAAAACCGAAATTACCGTGACTCTGCCAAGATAATAAGATGATTATTTTTTTCAATTATTATGCTAATGAGCCTATCATTGAATATTTCAAAGGGCTAGCACGTAAATAACTCACTTTGCTAAACTGATAAGTTTCCTGTTATACTTATTTGAAACACTTTTCCATCATGCAAACACATTTTGGACTCTAAAATTTAAACGCAGATATTTAAGTCTTTTTTTTATCTTTTCCGTACACACACACACACACCAACACACACATAAATATATATATATATATATATATTATATATATATATATATATATATATATATATATATATATATATATATATATATATATATATATATATATATATATATATATATTTCTCTTTTTTTCTTTTTTACTAATTTTCATAAAAAAAAAAGTTTACTTAAATGCATGTCTCACCTCACATATGAATAATGGGATGTAATAACTAATATTTGGAATATAAAGGATTAGTGTTTAAAAAGTATAAACACAGAAAAGGAGAAAGAGAGGTTGGATGCAAATGATGGACATTTATACTCCAGTGACCTAGCAGTAACCCCTCCATTTCCAGTAATAAAACGATAGTAGTGTTTTCTTTTTTCAACGAAATACTGATTCTCTCTCTCTCTCTCTCTCTCTCTCTCTCTCTCTCTCTCTCTCTCTCTCTCTCTCTCTCTCTCTCTCTCTCTCTCTCTCTCTCTAAAATATCAGAAAGAGCAAGCCGATGTAGAGTAATACTGCCCAAACTATGCCAGGAAAACTAAGGAAGGCGCACAGGACAAAAATCCACTACGTAACAGCATCGATAACGCAGCGACTATTTAATGCGCTGCCAGCTCATCTAAAGAAACATATCAGGAGTGAAGGTAGATGTGCTTAAGAATAAACTCGATAAATACCTAAGATGCATCCCACACCATCCAAGACTGGAAGATGCAAAATACACCGGAAGAGGCATTTGCAACTCTGGTGGTTTTATGAAGTGCCTCACACTGAAGGAACAGGGGGAACCCAAACATATAATAAGGCAATAAGGTAAGGCTTTCTCTCTCTCTCTCTCCTCTCTCTCTCTCTCTCTCTCTCTCTCTCTCTCTCTCTCTCTCTCTCTCTCTCTCTCTCTCTCTCCACCTTATTAGGAAATATCAATGCCGAGTAGATCATTCGAACAATAGTCTTAATTATCTATAGAGATATTTAGGGATCTCTCTATCCACATCACCCAACGATAATTATTGAGCAGTATTCGATACGAAATCATTGAAAGGGAAGTTTTAACACAAACTTCAATAAACGTCATAGGTTAAGGTGTTTATTTATAGCAACCGAACTTCCCAGTCCCTGTTAGTCAGGAAAATGGCTGGTCTCTTATCTGAATAAATCCCAGCTTGTTGAAAGGATGCGGAAGCTGTTAGAAAGGAAACTTCAAAAGCTACTGTGAGGACTATTACGAGAGCAAATCACTTTCCGAGAGTTTGAAGGTGACTTTTTGCTTGATATTCTCCTTTTCCGTGATTGAAATTTCGAGATGGTCTGTAATGGGTAGATGAAAAATGCTACACTGAAGGCTATTGGGTTAATGGGTCTTTGGACTACACATGTAAAAGGAAACATGAATTTTCGAGTATTTAACCTATGTATAATATTGTTTAAGACGTTTTTCTTATTAACAGCTTTGCTAAAGGTTTACTATACTACCGAAATAAAATACTCAACCCCTCATAATCACTTTAAAAAAAGTATTTTGTACACGGGAAAATCAACATGTGAATAAAAAAAAATTCTTAAAATGTTTTGGTTTCTTTTAATGACAAATTAATCTTTGTTTAAGGAACCCTATATCCTATTTTTATGGAAAATTAAACTGATAGCGATTTCGTACTGAAAATAAATTGACTGATCAAAAACATCCCTACTCACGTGTGTAGAAAACTTGAAGATAACGCAAAAGGGATTGGAATAGAAATATGGTAACATATAAACAAACCAAAATTGAATCATGAATTACATGCAAAATAAACTTTGATATAAACATATATATATGAGAAAACATAATACTAGATAAGGTTTATTTTAAGAATTATATATATAGTGCAAACATAAGGCAAAGGCCGGTATGCAACACAAAATTCACAGACAGTAAACACATATTCAGTATACATGGAAATACAAATACAAACAAATACAGTTTACAGATACTGTAAAATTTTAGTCTTCATTTAGAAAACATAAGCAATGAAAAGACAAAGAACACTAACAAATAACATGTTGAAGCAGTATACTCCTGTAATGTTACTCAGGTGTGCAAACATGGTCTAATATGCATGCACATATAGGTTAAATCAAAGTTAAATATAATACATAATTTAATAGCTTTACGAAAAAAAAAATTGAAAAAAAAATTTACTGTACTGCAGATGCCTTGCCTTAATTTCATATCCAATATCATTGGGGCTTACTCATGAGAATGTTTTCATGTACTATACTGTTAGTACTCTTCCATTCCTTATCCTTCGGGAACCTTTGAAACACCACATGAGGATCGGTTTTGTTTCATCTATTGCAAACAACCACATTTGTGTGACTTCTCACTGTTGGCGCCATGATTTCCATTGTATCAACCGTCAAAATCTGAATATAAACAAACAAACGACATACGATTACCTACAAGCCATCTGAACACTGAGCGGTCAAACTATTGTGTTCACTTTGGAGTCGGTAACTACTAGTAGTATATTAACATGCTTATTTTGAGCCTTCCTGTCCTCCTTCAGTATATAGTCTTTGGGGTTTTCGACTAGACCCGCCAACTAAACCTAGATTCCTCGAAACTTTTTTGACCAAACCCACCAACTTAACTCAGTTGCAAAAAGTGTCTTCAACCTATATAAATTTAGTTAACTCACCTCAGTTGCTAAAAACGTTTTGATGAATACAGACTTAATACGTGAACATTCCCTGAAAAAAAAAAGAAAAAAAAAGAAGGAAAAAAAAACATGAGGAAAGAGGATAACAGAGTGTTCAGAATAATGCTAAAGTAACTACTTTGTTCAATAACCTAATATAACGACCACCCTTTGAGAAATTACAGCAAGCGTTTTTGTGTTACTTGACTGGCCAATTAGTAGTAAATTTGGTTCCTCTATGAGTACAAAAAATTCTTCATCTGCGTACTCATACACCCAATTGTAAGGCCCATTTTTTTCATAAACCACACAAGATATCTTTTTTTTTTATTTAAATCACACGATTAACTACTGAACTGGTAAGTCCAGTGGCTACTTTCCTCTTGGTATGTGTATTGTTTACCTATGGTAAACATCTCTTCCAGGGGAACAACAATCCAAAGTCAAAACCTTGTTCTCTTGTATCTGGTAGTGGTAAAGTTTATATACCTTGGTTTCCCATTGCCACGGAGTAGAGATCTCATGCATCCGGGTACATTTAGGCAAACGATCTAATCTTTGTCCCTAATTCCTTTCCTCACTTGGCTATATTCCCTGTTGTAGGCCTTGTACTTAAAGAATTCGGCTTTGCCAACTAGGGCGTAAGTTTGCTATTAATAATAATAATAATAATAATAATAATAATAATAATAATAATAATAATAATAATAATAATAATAATAATAATAATAATAATAATAATAATAACGATAATGGGAAGTGAGGATAATCATTGTTGTAGAATTTTTGGGGGGGAATTTTATAACATAAATGTAAATCTCAATATTACCTAGTTCCCATTTTCCTATAGATCTTCTCATTAAGATGTTGCATAATATTACCCAACAATCCAATATTGTTTTTGTTCCTATAAAATCTAATGCAGATATACTAATCTGCATGTAAAGGACTGGAGTCACTATTGGTTTATGTTAAACCTATGGGTTTGTTATTCCTAATAGTTAGGTTAGAAAATAATAACATATGATAGTCTGGTTAACATGAATAGAGTATTTACAAAGAAATAAATATATATATAAAAGTACATATTTTCCAAAAAGAAAGTATCGTCTAGGACGATTGCAATATTGAAAAAGATAAATATGAAAATTATGGTGAATATAAAAGGAACAAAACAACATATTATAAAAGGATAGAATATAAGAAGATTTTAAGCACCAACTTTTTTCAATAGTATAGGAAAACTTTTATAACGCCTACTCTGGGTTAAAAGTTTGAAATTCAGAGTACGTAATGCAAGTCTAGGTTCCCAGTGCAGAGTTTAACTGGCCGTGGAATAACGCCATTTTGAATGTTAAAAAGCCAGGAACTTTAGTTGCTTCTGTCCAATTCTAGATCTAGTTTTCATTTCTATATATTA
>NC_090737.1:106758301-106768237 GCF_036898095.1 Palaemon carinicauda | reverse complement strand
AACACTGCTTTCATCACCATCTCTAGTTGAGAAATATTTTCCATTCCCGATATTTCCAAACCAACTCAACAACTTGTATCTACTATAGCTGCTTATTGATTTCCTGAACCCGTTCCCACCTTAATACTTCATTCCTAACCATAACTAATCAAGATACACCAGCCATACTCCTCAGACACATCATCTGAAACGCATTCAATTCTTGTTTTTCTTTCAGTTTTATGTCCATCAACTCTAATCCATAAATCAGAGTGGGTATAATTACTTTCTGATAAAAACTTTCCTTACTTTCATTCCTAGCATTCTATTCCTTACCACTTCCTTGACTGGCCTAAACAGTTTACATACTCCCTACACTCTATAAATTGCATCTGCCTCCACTCCACCATTTCAAGCAACAACAGACCCGAAGTACTTTAACTGATATACTTCCTCACGTAACTCAACTCTCTACTCATGAGGTCATTCAGTATAGCATCAACCTCTCTTCTCGTACATCTCGTAACTTAACGATTTCTCACATTAACTCACAACTTCATTTTGTCACACAACCTTCCAAACTCTGTCAATAATCGACCAAGCTTATCTTTCGTTTTTGACACCAAAGCAGTATCATCGACCAATACCAACTTATTCACCTCCCACTCATGATCATTTCTCTCTCTCTCTCTCTCTCTCTCTCTCTCTCTTTATATATATATATATATATATACATATATATATGTATATATACATATATATAGATATATATATATATATATATATACATATATATATATATGTATACATATGTATATATATATATGTATATATATATATATATATATAAGTGTATATATATGCATATATACATATATATATATATATATATGGATATATATACATATATATATATATATATATGTATATATATACATATATATATATATATATATACATATATGTACGTATGTATATATATATACATATATATATATAAGTGTGTATATATATGCATATATATATATGCATATATATATATACATATATATATATATATATTTATATACGTATATATATATATATATATACACATATATATAGATGCATGCATACATATACACACACAGGCACATACACAGATATATATATATATATATATGTTTCAGGTGTAATTTTATTGATATTGTTATTGCGTCAATAGGCGAAGGAAGTATGACGATAGTGATGATATATGGAAATAATAATGCAGTTTTTCATGATATATAATGTCCATAGTATCCAGTGTCTTTGCTATGTCAAAAACTTAAGGGTGATATTGAAATTGGAATATTATCATTGCCTAGCCGGATTTTAATTATAAAGAGAATAATTAAACCATTGAACACTTTGAATTAAAAACTTATCAAATATTATCGAAACTGGGAAAGATCTTTTGATAAACTTTCAAAGTTCTTTCTCGTTAAATAAAAATGAAAGGTAAAACGTGTACTATTAGTAATTTCAAGTTTACTTTCCCATTATATGTCTGTCAAAATAAAATATTATTTTTTAACAGATACACTTTGGCGCACTACTCATATCATTATAAGTATTCGAAACATATAGGTAGCTTATATTCAAGACCTTTTTTCAGCAATGAAAAAAAATTGAGATTTTTTTTTTTTTTTGTTCGTGAAAGTTTAGGGTAATTTCTTATCCCCATTAAGAATATCGTAGACTAAATTCATAGAAAGCGATGAATAGCTGGTTAATTTGATTTTAAAAGAATGAAAAAGAACTAGGTACATTAACAAACAAACTATTTGAGGGACGAAAATATTTTTTCATACCATCTTGTGTTCTTTGTCTATATTAAACTTTTACCCGACTACCTTCTTGTGACAGTGTTTTTAATGTTGATGAATTTAGTACAATGAGAAATTTTTGGGTTTAGTAGTCAAGAGTTTTACTGGCCAAGAAAAAGGAAAAAAAAATACTACTATTACTACTACTACTACTACTATCACTACTACTACTACTACTACTACTACTACTACTACTACTAATGATAATAATAATAATAATAATAATAACCATGCATATCTATTTCTGATTTAGGTGTATCTTACTACTCTATTCTTACAATTACACCTGAGAAATGGTAATCAATACTTTTTACAAATGATTGAAGGTTATGTGTAATTAATTCAATTATGTTGTGTAGACAGGTTTTGCATTCCAGCATAATAGAAAATAAAGATAATGTAAAAAGAGATATTGGAAAATAGCTTATTTTCTACAAAATAAAGTCTACATGATTATAATTTAATTGTTCATGTTTAAAATATCTCTCAGTGAAAATAGTTAAAAAAAGAAAAAAATTCACAAACAGAAAATTTAACATCCGGATAGTATTCTCTCTCTCTCTCTCTCTCTCTCTCTCTCTCTCTCTCTCTCTCTCTCTCTCTTTCCATACTGTAAAATTTGTAAAAAAAAAAAAAAAAAAAAAGTTGCCACTTGTCATGATAAAATAATAGATTAATATTTTTCAGAAGATAACTAAGCTGAATTTATTTGAATACAGATAATTTCTTTTGCTTGTACATCTACAATGTAAAATCATATGAGCATATAAAAAGAAAGTCATTACTGCAAGAAAAAAAAAATACTGTGACAAACACAAATAGCGAAATGTTTCATGTTTATTATTGTATCTTTTAATTTGATGACAATCACGAGCCAAACTTTTTGTACCCGACACGAGGCTTCTTGACAAAATTGCTAGATTTTACCTCCTCAATATCGAAATGAAAAAGAAATAGATAAAACAAATGAACAGAATTGCAAAGGGAAAGAATATAAAACGGTAAAAAAAGATAAAACTTTAGCGCACGAGCAAAACGCCAATAAAAATCCAATGTTTCTACACTGTTATTGCCTACATGTTGCCATTAGCGCTGTTGCCCTTGTTGGAAGGTCATGATCTGTATTCATCCTTTTCATCAAATCTCTCTCCACCCGTCTTCCTACCTCTGTCTCTCACTGCAGGTGTATAATAACAAGCATACAATTTCTGAAGTATCATTATTGTGCAAATTATAATGACATCCTATTGAATATTTTATTTCAGTTAACTAATCGTTTGATTGAATATTGATATTTTCTTCCTCCATTTGCCATGGAAAAATTTCAGCAAGATACTGACGAAGATATACAGTTTATAATCTTACAGATATGTTCTAGTGAAGGTTTACTAACGGCGTAATAAACCTTCCAACCAGTTAAGGTACCTATTTAACTTCTCGCAAAAAGAAATCTGTGAACTCTTCAATTTTGTACTCTCCGTAGGGCTACAAATATCATAATTATTAAAAGTTATTTGAGGTGAACAATGTTTGCTTAAAATATAAAATAGATTTATTAATTTAGATTTATTGTATGATATGATTCTTTTTATTATTGGGCTATAAAACTAGGAAGGAAGTTATGGTAAATCGTCAGTCTAAGTAGAAAATAAGTTACAATAAGCGAATGATAAAATATATTAGTAAATAATGTTTAGGAAAAATAAAAACCATTAGTTACAGCAGACCGTTAATTACCCTAACAATTTCTAAAATAACAAGAAAAATATCCCATTTCCTGTGATTTTATTTCTCATCTAATTTACCAAAACATGGATTATTTCTTCAGTTCTTAAACATCTATTTCAATTATATAATTATGTTATTATTTATTATTTCGTTAAATTTTACACCTATACGTCAACATAGCATCAACAACTTAAACTTTCCTTCACTTCTCTGTTTAGTATCTTGCGTTTGCATGTAATATTCCTTATTTATTTAAAGAATTTTTTACGGGTAAATATAACTTCTCTTAAGAAAAAGTTACATAAAAATATTACTCTCTCTTTCTCTCTCTCTCTCTCTCTCTCTCTCTCTCTCTCTCTCTCTCTCTGAAATTCAATCCTACCTTCAGATTTCCATATATGAGGAAAGTCCTAAATCAATACCATTTTTGATGGATTAGTGATTCACTCATGGAAGATATCTTTTTCTCAAACAAAGAGAAATTCAACCACAAAAAAACGTTTCAAATACCTTGCGCATAAAGGAATTCTGCTTCTTCTTTCTATATTTGTATACAGTACAATTAGTCCAACAGTAGATTATCAGGACTTAATTTTTTAAATAACATAATTTAGCATAGTCTCTACCAATTGCAAACAAATCCTTCAAATTATATTCGTAGGCCATTCATAGTAGCAGCGATAGCTGCAACATCCAATTGAAGTCATTAAATTTAAGGATCATGTTGATGGTTGTGTTACTTTTAATACTCTTAGATTTTATACCATATTTTATTTTACGCTTCACTAATGTTTCTGAACACCATCCTTTTTATCACCTACAATTACCCACGCATTTCTTAGTGTTTGTACTCTACTTACAACTCACTCATTACTCGGATTTTAACTACATATTTATAACATTTTTATTTATCCATTGGAAGTCATACTCCACAACTTACTTCTGTAACTCGTAATATGCTCAACCATCCATTTCTATTACATTATCATAGCATCCATACTAACTCTACCAATACTTGAAACTAACTATAGTAATTGAACTGAACCTTTTTTCGTGGAGTATAAAAGAAAATGAACATTCTATCCAAACTAAAATATTTCTAAAGTATCACTAGTTTAAAATCGAAAGTTCTCGTTCGTTCACTAATGGTCATAACCCTTGTTGTAACTGATAAGACATACCGGAAAATTATAGTATTAATATCTCCAAAAGTTCAAATCAAATTTGTATTAAAATCTAGTTCAGAGGATGAATGAATTGCTTCATTGTTGCAGTATTTTGACCCATCATGATAAAACATATATCACATTGGAATTTGATAATTAAAAAAAAAATTAATGAAAAACTTAGACTAGAATGATTAAAGACACATAAAATGCGAAATACTCCTACCTATAACTTTACGCTCTAAACTAAAATTCTTCCTTATATTCATCTCTTCAATTTCATATGAACTAGTACAGGTATTAGGAGAGAAAGTAAATTTATTCATCAACGATGGAAACAAAGCCGAGCCCGATATTCATGGTAAAAGGCTTTCATATTCATGAGGAAAAAGAAACATTCATCGAATGACTATTGCGACATGATAAAACTCTTGCTAAGAATTAATGTTTTGTATTCAAATTCCATTTTCTAGATCTCCTTGCGACAAAAGCAAATTATTATTCAAATATAAAAAAGAAATAAATCTTCAGGGATAAATGTACACTGACCTACATAATAAAACAATTAATTACTTACTGGATTTTAAATTTGTCATAAAAAAACCTTATGATATGTGGATGGAATGAATACTGAGCACTATTTATTAAACGTGTTATTATTATTATTATTATTATTATTATTATTATTATTATTATTATTATTATTATTATTATTATTATTATTATTGTTGTTGTAATTGTTATTGTTATGGATGCTGTAGTTTTTATTATTATTTCTAATAATTGTGGTGTTTTTATCATAACTATTATTATAACAAAATATGATAATATTCTGCTGATATCAATATCCTTACCCTTTAAAGTTTAAGCAATTACTTCCATATCATGATTCCTACATTTTTATCTTTACAATATTAAGTTGTTTTTTTTAAATCTTTTTTTCCAGATAATTGGGGATTTCATTATTCACAGTACAATTTTAAGCTGGGTGAAATATAGATTTAATTCTACTATTCAAGAAAACACAGTATCACGACAGAGAGAGAGAGAGAGAGAGAGAGAGAGAGAGAGAGAGAGAGACCCCTACCGGTGTGAAGTTGATTTAATTACGAAGAAGATATGGGAGTGGCACTAACACACTAAAGCTGTTGTATGCAAATGATTCATTTATATCCAGCGAACCCCGGACTAAAGCCTTTGGGGGAAAGGTGGCAGAGCCAGCAGGCACTCGTTACAAAAGAGCTTTATTTATGCATTGGCAAACAAAGAGATTTTGGATTTAAGCCAAAACACGTCTCGTTAAATTCTAAACTGAGAGAACATTCCGATGAACTATCATAAATGAATGATCCATTCTATTCTCCAATTTTAAATAATTGATATTTTTCTTTCCGTATGGTATTTCATGTGTTTATTGAAGAGTTGATAAATATACGAACATAACAACACTAACAATAAAATAAAAGAAATAATCATGATTTTCATGACAATATTATTAAATACAATCATAGCAATAATGAAGATGATAATGACAGTTATGATAGAGCAAGAATCTATTTCATTTCCGAGTAATAGCTTTATCTTAAAAATTATTATGAATAACAGCTTTTTATATTATAATGAATCTAAATAAAAAAACCCTTAGAAGAGACAAAGAGAGCTACAGATATAATAATATCCTCATTAGTTACATTAATGGCCTTCAAAATAGTCTACCCACCTAGATAAGTGACATTTATTAGAATTGATACCTCTGACATAGGTAAAATCCATTCCGAGAATTGATAAAATCAGTTAGAGTAGACCTCATTCATTTTCGGAAGTCGAAGAATTGCCATAAGCTTCAGATATAAGAGATTGAGGAACTTTAAGTTTAGTCTTTATACCCGACTAAAGTAATAATATTATTAATCATCATAAAAATATATATATATATATATATATATATATATGTTATAGTCATACTTTAGCTCATTTACTGATGAAATAATACATGCACAAGGGATGCTTATGAAAAAACGATATGAAATTCGTAATAAATAAAAAATATGTTCAAAGATCTTTCAGAAGTAAACCACTGCATTATATTGATCTTCCTATCCTTAATGGCACCACTTCCTCCATTTTTTAATCCTTTATCGATAAGCCCCGTTCAAGGAAGACATAATAGTAGAGCCCATGTTAGAGTGAAATGGTTCAGAAGCCTTATAGATTAGCTATCTTATTTAAGTGGGGCTCAATAGCCTTTTTAAGTGAAGATAATACTCATTGCTTCGAAATTAATCTTTTTTTGCCAGGTTCAGGATTATTCCATAAAATACCGGGCTTTTTTGGGACATGGCCTCACACATGATCAATAATATTTTACTCAAAAGATTCACCTCTTGTCGTATATTACAATTATTTTTTTTCTTCCCAAGATGTCTAACCCTTTCCCCCTAAAAAATATTTTAGTTATGCACATTGCAAGGAATTCGAAACTGTATTAAGATACTTTCTTATGTTCCTTATTGCAAAATGAACGAATTTATTATTGTTGATTTTGTATAATTTTTGGAAATCATGACAGAGAATTTACTTAACTTTTTGGTAACAATGTAAAAAAAAAATAAGTAAAAATTATCCAAATACTCTATAAGCAGTTACAATAATACCTACCCTCTCGGTGTATAATATATAGAAATGAAAACTAGACCTAGAATTGGACAGAAGCAACTAAAGTTCCTGGCTTTTTAACATTCAAAATGGTGTTATTCCACGGCCAGTTAAACTCTGCACTGGGAACCTAAACTTCCATTACGAGCTCTGAATTTCGAACTTTTAACCCAGAGTTGGAGTTATAAAATTTTTCCTATACTATTGAAAAAGTTGTGCTTAAAATCTTCTTTTGGTCTATCCTTTCTTAATATGTTGTTTTGTTCCTTTTTATATTCACACCAATTTTCATATTTATCTTTGTCAATATTGCAATCGTCCTAGACGATACATTCTTTTTTGGAAAACGAGTACTTATATATATATATATATATATATATACATTTATTTCTTTGTAAATATGCTATTTGATGTTAATCAGACTATCATTATGTTATTATTTTCTAACTTAAGTATTTGGGATAACAAACTAATAGGTTAATATAAACAATAGTGACTCCAGTCCTTTTACATGCAGATTAATATATTTGGATTAGATTTTATAGAACCAAAACAATATTTCATTGTTGGATAAAAATATGCAACATCTTAATGATAATATATAGAGCAAAATAGGAACTAGTTAGTAAAAAGATTTACATTTTATGTTATAAAATTCCAAAAAAAAAATTCTACAACAATGATTATCCTTAATTCCAATTATTATTATTATTATTATTATTATTATTATTATTATTATTATTATTATTATTATTATTATTATTATTATTATTATTAGCTAACTTACACCCTAGTTGGTAAAGCATATTCTATAATTACAAGGCCCCCAACAGGGAAAATAGCCAAGTGAGGAAAGGAAATGGGGACGCAGATTTGATATTGTGCCTAAATGTACCCGGAAGCATGAGATATCTACTCCATGGCAGTAGAAAACCAAGGTCTATAAACTGTACCACTACCAGATACAAGAGAACAAGGTTTTGACTTTGAATTGTTGTTCCCCTGAAAGAGATGTTTACCATAGGTAAACAATACCCATACCAAGAGGAACGTACCCACTGGACGATACCAGTTCTATAGTTAACCCTATGATTGGAAAAAAAATTAGTTATCTCTGTGTTGTGAGGTTTATGCAAACAAAAATAGGCCTTACAATTGGGTGTATGAGTACGCATATGAAAATTTTTTTCCGTACTCATAGAGGGACCCAATTTACTTTTATTAGGCCAGTCAAATAACACAAAAACTCTATTGGCAATTTCTCAAAGGGTGGTTGTTTAATCATGTTATTGAACAAAGTAGTTACATTAGCATTATTGTGAACACTCTGTTATCTTCTTTTCTTATTTTTACTTTTTTTTCGGGAAAGTTCACGTATTAAGTCTGTATTCATTTAAACGTTTATAGCAACTGAGTTGAGTTAACTATATATGTTGAAGACACTTGTTGCAACTGAGTTGAGTTGGTGGTTTTGGTCGAAAGAGTTTCGAGGAATCTACGTTGAGTTGGCGTTCAAGTCGAAAACCCCAAGGAGGGAGGATAAGAAAGCTCAAAATACGCATGTCAATATACTAGTTGCCGACTCCAAAGTGAACACAATAGTTTGACCGCTCAGTGTTCAGATGGCGTTGTAGGTATATCGTATGTCGTTTGTTTGTTTATATTCAGAATTTGACGGTTGACCCAAACAAAATCATGGCGCCAACAGTAAATAAGTCACACAAATCTGTTGTTTGCAATAGACAAAACGAAACGAATCCTCATTTGGCGTTTCACAGGTTCCCGAAGGATAAATAATGGTGAGTAATAACAGTATAATCCATGAAATATGTGCTTCTCATGAGTAAGCCCCAATGATATTGGATATGAAATTTTCGTAAAGCTATTAAAATTATATATTTCCCAGGTGCTGATATATTTGGTGTTCGGAACATTTGTATTATTTTATTCATGGACATTAATAATGTAGCGTATTTCAACTTAGTTCACTATGTTAAGGAAGTGTTTTGTAGTATTACTAGTATTACTGCATATTATCTGTCGCAAATGCTTAGTTCTTATAAAAATCAAGAAGAACGTTAGCGAGTTCACCTGAAAAAGTTCAAGTCCAATGTTATTCTTTTCATGGGCACGGGCAGCTCTGTAAATCTCATTCTACTAGGTAGAAGCTTCGTAAATCTCATTCTAGTAGGTGGTAAATTCATTTTCTCTATGCGTACGCATAGAACCAATCTGTTTTGGTTGTTGGCTCCACCTTTCAACTTCTGTTATTAGGAGTCATTTTATGACGCCTTGATATTTTCCTTCTACACCAATCATCAGTATCCTGAGTTTGTTCATTTGTTTATTTGTTATCGACAACCACTCAAATCACCTGTTTCATCTCTTGTGACTTGACTCTTATTGATTTCAGCCAATACCAACAAACGTTTTTGGAATTACGTAATACTTTTGGCGTTTTGCTATTCGAAGACAGGTGCTTCAGGCCAATGTTTCGACAATTAGCCAATCTACAACTGCCATCTACAAATATACCTGATTCTCTCCAAAATACTATGGTT
>NC_090737.1:106743301-106748301 GCF_036898095.1 Palaemon carinicauda | reverse complement strand
GAATGATCCTGCGTCTAAGGACCATTCCGACTCTATCGGTGTGAACCTGGATAGAGCGTCCGCTGTCACATTGCGGACTCCTTGAAGGTGAACTGCCGACAGGTACCACTTCTTCTTTTCCGCCAATCGGAAGACGGCCAACATCACCTGGTTGAGAGGTGGTGACCTCGATCCTTGTCGATTCAAGTATCTTACAACTACCTCGCTGTCTATTACCACTTTATGTGGAACGAATGACGCGGGGAGACTTTCTTTAAGGTAAGGAGCACTGCCCTAGCTTCTAGAAAGTTTTATGAGAAAGGTCTTGAATAGCCTGGACCAAGTCCCCTGGACTTTTTTCCGATGAGAGTGACCTCCCCATCCCTCCTTTGAGGCGTCTGAGTGAATCGTCACCGACGGGGGAGGTGGCTGAAGAAGAACCTGACTTCTTTAGATGTCTGGCTTGGGACCAAGGCCTGAGAAGAGTACTTAGCCGAAGCGGCTGGTCTTCTCAGATCTCTTCACGCGTTTGATGCATAACTTCTCCAAACTCCGATTGCATCCTTTAGCTGTGCTCTTAGCACTGGGTCTGTCACCGAAGCAAACTGGAGAGAGCGCAGTACTCTCTCCTGCTCGTGTCTTGATATCCTTTCGGAATCTTGAAGTCTCTTGACAGAACCCGCTATCTCCTTCCTTTTCTTCGCTGGGGTGGAGAAACGGTGTGACAAAAGGTCCCAGTGGATCTTAGCCACTGGAACTTTTGAGATGGAGAAAGTCGAGACTTTTTCTGTTGATCTTGAAGCCTAGGTACTCTAGGAACTGGATCACTGACTGGAAGCTTGCAAGCATTCTGTCTCGGATGCTGCCCACACCAACCAGTCGTCCAGGTAGGCTACTACCTGAATTCCCTTTAGGCGAAATTGTTTGAGAGCTACGCTCGCAAGCTTCGTAAAAATCCTTGGGGCTATGTTTAGCCCGAATGGCATGGCTCCGAAGGCGTATAGTCTTCGCTGTAGCCTGAACCCTAGGTAGGGGGAGAGTCGATGGCTAATTGGAATGTGCCAGTAGGCATCTGACAAGTCTATAGAGACGGAATATGCCCTCTTGGGCAGTAAGGTCCTTATGTGTTGCAGTGTTAGCATTTTGAATTTGCAATTCACTATGAACTTGTTAAGTGGCGACAAGTCCCAGAATGACTCTGAGCTTTTCCGAGTCTTTCTTGGGAACACAAAACAGCCTCCCTTAGAAATTGATGGGCTTCACCCTTTTTCTCCAACCGTTCTTGAACGTACTCCTCCATAACGGGGGTGGAGTGTTGGAAAAAACCGAAGGTACGGGGGTGGAGTGCTGTACCAGCTCCCGCCCAATCCATTCTTGAGTAGGCTGTGGGCCCAGGGATCGAAGGTCCACCGATCCCGAAATTCAGAAGTCTCCCTCCTACCGGTATCACCTCACTTGGACTGCCGTCCTGAGGTCTTGCCTTCCTGACAACGACCACCCCTGAATCCCCTTCCCCTTGAGGGGCGTCTAGACGAGCCTCTGGCTGCTCCTCTAGGCTTTGCTCGGAAGGAAGTAGACTGCCCTTCGAACGCTGGGGTGAATGCCGTGGACTGTGTCGACACGGCCTGGGGTACCCACTGAAAGGTGGTCGGGGTTTGTGCCACGATCTGGGGCACTGGGGGCAATGGCAATTGCAGTTGCTGTTGCTGTCTAAGAGGCTTGGCTGGCCGAGACGGTAGCCTAGTCCTCATAGTCTTCCTCTTTGGTTGAGGACCCTCATCCGGGGAAGACTTTCTTTTGATAGCCAGGTCCCACTTCTGGAGAAGGTTTCTATTCTCCAAGGTGGCTTTATCAAAAACTTCTTTGACCAAGTCGGTAGGGAAAAAGGTCTTTTCCCCAAATGTTGGAGGAGATTAGTTTCTTTAGCTCGTGCCTCACTGTAGCCGAGGTAAACACGAACTCCCTACAAGCTCTCCTTGCCTTGACGAAGCCATAAAGGTCCTTCGTCACTGTGGCCAGATGAGGCTTGGCCACTACCATGAACATTTCATGGACCTTGGGGTCACTTGCCATCGTCTCGAGAGTAGTCTGAAGAGACATTGAGGCAGTCAGTCTTTCTTTTGTATCGAGCTCACTTCGCAAAAGAAAGTCAGACAGCTTAGGGGGGTCCTTGCCGAACTGACGTCCGGCAATATCAGCCTCCAACTTTCCACTTAGAACGTAAGATGGACGTCCTTCCAATCTTTGTGGTCCATAGGCAGGGCCAGCGACAAGGGTTTACACTCCTCTAGGGAGGGGCAAGACTTGCCGGCCTCGATTGCTTTTAGTACAGCCAGAAACCCTTTCTGTAAAAAGGGGGAAGGCTCTAGTAGGCGAGGACACAAAGGAAGGGAGCTTCCTATTCAATGCAGCTATCTTTGAGTTAGAGAAGCCCCTCTCTTTCATCGAAGATGAAAGTAGAGCTTGAGCCTTAGCATGGTCATCACTATGACCTCCTTCGGCTCTGCCTCCTCCTTTGAAGCTGGTTCCTTCCTCAGCCGGACATAACAGTCCGGATATGGTGCCTTGCTGGGCCAGAATTCCACCCTCCAGGGGAACTGAGCCCAGCATATCCGAGATGACGATCTTTCCAGTCGTCATCGACATGTGCTCAGCATACCTCCATGGGTTAGCATCCGAGCACAAAGGAAGGTCTTTCACATTGAGCTTTTCTGGGGCCCATGTGATTCTGCAAGGCACTGCATTCGCAGTTCCATTGCAGCCGCCTTCTCCTGATTCTCCTTCTGCATTTGTTGGATCATTCCAACAATAGAAGAGAGGGCCTGTCCCAGCTCTACTGGGAGACCGGCCGATGTAGAGGGACTTGAACTTCATCCCTGGGCTTCTGCAAGGAGGTCTTCCTCCTGACACCCGTCCACATCAGATATCCTGTCATTTAGCTGGATGTCTTGCATCGCGACCGTGACTTCAGCATCCCCACCTGGATCTGAACTTAGGGGATCTCCTCTTGAGGCTGGGGAATCACTGCCTCAGCTGATGCCTTAGGGAAAAGATACGCCCTCATCTTCTCACTTGGAAGATAAGGGCCAGAAGTGTACTTTTGGAAGCCCCTTACCCAGGTACGAAGCTTCTTCCTAGCTATTTAAATGTCTCATTAATCAGGTTAGTGCACACAGTACATACCTGAGGGTCCCAATACCGGAGATCATCCTTGGAGACAGCGTATGCTGCGTGTCTCCTACAAAACTCATGTCCGCAGAGGTTCTTGCTGCTGACATTGCAGAAAGCACTTCCCCACTTCGGAGTGTCCTTCTGTAAAGAGAAGAAATTTCATGAGTATCAAGTGAACTATGTATCACTGGATATGCATAGTATAGCATAACAATTCATAAATGAAAGACACACACTTGTGTTTCCCTCACAACCCATTGTTGCAGCCTTCCAGATAATAAAATCAAAAATGGTTTATCTCTACTAGAGTAACCAATGCAAGGTTTCCATAGGAAACAGTGGAGCTCACACCTAGGCAATGATTTTAAAAATCCTGGATAATAGACGGGAAGAACTCTGCTTCCTGTCTGAGGGCAACAGCAAAGGGCTGTGTAAGAAAACACAATAGTGTTAGAAGATACAGTGCTGTACCTAAACTTTTACTATAGTTTTCTTCTTACTGTATATGCTATACAGAAGAATACTAGTACAGTATAGGAGGATGTGTGCCGGCCTGCCTTTGCCGGCCGGCACACACCACAATTAGCTTTAAAGTATACTACTTAACAGCTATAGGGCGGCAGCCCTCTGGTTCAAATGCCTGTGCCGGCGGCAGCAGCTGCCGGCCAGCAACAGCCAGTGTTGGCCGGCAATGATTGCCGGCCAGCAACTACACAAGGTAGTACCCAGCTGCCGGCCACACTCTTGGTGACCGGCAGACAAGGACTGACATAAGCCGGCCGGCAAAGGTACAAGACCGATGCCAGCGGCAGCAAAAGAACCAGAAGACTACCCATGCCCGGCTGCCGGCCTCATAGGCCGGCAGCCGGCCTCATAGGCCGGCTGCCGGGACAGGTACAGCACTAGAAGAAAATAGAATGGATGCCGGGATAAGAGTGTACACAACCCCCCCAGCCCGGCAACCGAAAGAGTGCATATAAGGAAGGGGAGAAACTTAATTCAGGCTTCCTTGACCAATGCCGTCCGGCTCTGCCGGCAGGCATGGATGAGGGACCAAGAGAGGTCCGGGCAGCACTCGAAAACATAAGACCCTTGCCGTCCAGCGTCTCTGCCGGCCGGCAATGGGCTTAGTCAATCCAAATCCCAACCTATACTAGGTCCAGAAGTAGAATGAAATATAGTACAGTAATACCCCTGCCGGCCAGCTCTGCCGGCCGGCAAGGTACAGTACAGTAATGGCTAGGCCATTACGGAGATAGAGGGGGAAGGGACAAGAGGGTCCTGCCAACCTTGCTTTAGTGACAGATCACCCGCAGCCAAGAACTCTGTCTTAGCCTAAGGGAGATCTAAGGGAAAGGGCCAGCGCAGTAGTATAATACCTGCCAGCTTCCAGAGCACCAAAGCAAGGAAGGCGTTGCAACTCCCAAGGGAAGATTTATCCTCCCCGAGAACAGCAACAGGACTTAGTCTGGTCGATCACACAAGAAGGAATCATAACTACAGAAACCTTCGACAGTGACCTAAGGGAGCTCAGCTCCCTTTGTAAGTGTTAGGTCAGCGAGGGAGACTCTGCCCCAGCCAAACAACACGGACTCAGACTAAAAACTCTGTTGTTCTGTCCCTCTTTGAACCAGACTCAGCAGGAACAGGAAGGTACAGTAACACCCTAGTATAGTTTTATCGAAAATAAATTCGGAAAAAACCACTTAGGGATAAGCCCAAGGCTTAAACAGAGGGAAAGGGATTGCATACCTTCTCCGAAGAAAAGAAAGCAACCGGGGAGTATGATAAAGTATACTAAGGCTCCATAAGCAATTAGCCTAGGCACCAAGAGAATCGATTACCTAATT
>NC_090737.1:106734908-106737408 GCF_036898095.1 Palaemon carinicauda | reverse complement strand
GCAAGGTTATGACTCAAAGACAGGCTGCAATCAACTGAGTAACGTTATCAAAGAACACTCTCCTTTATATGCAAAACCTCAAGGCAACAGGAATTTTCATGTTCGAGAAATAGACAATGTTAGAGAGGACACACGCAGACATGTTTATTCTGGTGCTTTTTAGTGAGAGGGAAGAGCGCAGATACAAGCATAATATATATACAAAATAATTTATATACGATCTTGTGACACACGTTTGGTACAAAGAATAGTTTTACGTAGATAGGTAAGTCATTATACCTGCTGAACAAACTAAGTTCAACTTTTCCAAAAATCTCTACATCTTTACGTTGTTGATCAGTGAGTAACAAATTTGGTGATGTAGCACCTTGTTCTTCCCAAGAGTATCTTCAGACCATCGTATAATCTGGCTGGATCTAGGAAAATAGACATCCTTTTCTTGTGGTTGTTGTGAACGTAGTGACCTGGGCTTTTCAATGTTCTTTTTCTTGCAAAGTCAATGTTTGTTTCAGGTTCTCTGGTTTTTAGACTATATTAGCTCTGCATTTTTCATATCAAGGATAAGTATCCAACACATCAAAATATGATTATCAGTACTCTCAGATGCTGAGCTTATTGGAAAAGAATAGAAATTAAAAAAAAAAAAAACACCTTAGTACAATAAATAAGTTAGCAGCTGATACTAAGCCATGGGCTGTGTTTCATGGTAGCAGTGCCTTTCACTATAACGTTGTTGTATATTGAAATCCACCCTTTTGGAGTACATTAGAAAGCATATCGATTAATTAAGACTCGTAATTTACAGAGTAAAATTTGATGATTTGTACCAAGTTTTAATATATATATATATATATATATATATATATATATATATATATATATATATATATATATATATATATATATATATATATATATATATATATATATATATATATATATATATATATATATATATATATATATATATAACACAAATATTTTTGCATATTTGGTAAAGTCTATCTTGAAAAATATGTCCTCTAGCTTCAATTTCAAGGTTTTATAAAAATAATAATTCCCAAGAAGTTTATTATATTCTAGTCCTTCCTAGAGAGAGAGAGAGAGAGAGAGAGAGAGGAGAGAGGAGAGAGAGAGAGAGAGAGAGAGAGAGAGAGGAGAGAGAGAGAGAGAGAGAGAGAGAGAGATAATATTTTGGAAACAAAAATATTTAATACATGTTGTGATGTTGAATTTCAATAAAAAAAAAACACAGAGATAAGTATCCCAGGCATAAATATATCATGCATCTACCAATGAGGCATGAACCAATAATGAGAACTAATATTATAGATTTATTCCATATTACCTATAAGATTTTTTTTTATTTGAAAATACAGTCCATTCATGTACTCTAAAGTAATATTTATATCTTTCTTTTAACTCTATATAAGATATACCCGTTATCATAGTTTCAATCAATCATATTTGATATCAATTCAATCACTTCATCTCCTATAGAAACACAAGAAGATCTCCTTTCCTAGACTAGCTTCTGCCTCAGTACATTGCGAAGTTCAGTTTTTAAAATTTATGCATTCGTGCGCTTGTGTTATATGTTTGCTTGGATCTACTTATTTATGGGGTATTGTAACTAATGTTGTAAACACTTTACTAGTGGCTAGTGGTAAGCCTATTTTATATTTGTGGGAAACCTAATTAATTAAAGAAAAAGTTTGTTCTATTAAAGTGATAAAACCCTACTTAAGCTGATTATATTTAAGTATTGTTTATCGAGTTTATTAGCTGGACGTTTAATTATCTTACTCACCCGCATATTGTCATTTGATGTGATTTCATCAATACTAAATGAATGGTAATATTGAAAAAAGAAAAAAATTATCTAGGTATCTATAATAAATGAAAAATATTTTTTCCCAATTTCATATATATCATATGACATTTGTTTTGAATATTTTGACATAGAAAAAATAAAACTAAATACAACAACTAAGTTCGTAATCGGGAGGCATATTAATTATATTATTTAGATTATATATAGTTCTCCAATGCTTGCATAAAGGGTTCCACGATCGTATAAACAAACGGGGTTTTTAATTTATATATAAATCCCTCCCGAATCTAGAGGTCAGAAAAAAAAAATGTTTACGGAAATTTCAAGTGTTTCTATATCCCATCACAAAATAAGTAAGCCCTTTAGCAATTTAAATGTACCACTGGGGAATGTTTCTTATATTTTTACAATTTTGCAAAGGCAGCGGCAATATCTACACTATTAGGTTTTTTATTTACTGCGAATGATAAACCATACCCCATAGCATTTTTTACTTCACTTGATACAGGTTTATTGGACAATTTAATAACACAATTATCTCAAAAATTCTTGTTCCAATCACTTACCTTTATTAGTCTATTCAATTTATTTTACAAATGAACACTTAAAACCTTAGAGAGAAATTACAGGGTCTATGTGTTCAAGATGGGATATGCAAACACCTGC
>NC_090737.1:106719908-106724908 GCF_036898095.1 Palaemon carinicauda | reverse complement strand
TACTAATTTCAAAAATATGGTATGTGGCGAATATGACACATTAGCACTTTTTTTTTTTTTTGAGTTAAGAGAAAATTACTACATAACTTTGTCGCTGATAACCGTTATTGTTTATGTACTCTGCCTGCTTTACATACAATATTTTTTCTATAAGACTAAAATTACTGGCAGATCTTTGATCAGGCAGCATCTATAACGTTTAAAACCATTACTGAAAAATAAATCTACTGTCATATCTTTGCTCAAGTAGCAACTATAACGTTCACAACGCATCCAGAATACTGCAATTACTATCAGATCTTTTCTTAGACCGCATCTATAGCGTTTAAAACGCTCTTACAAAACAAAGACTACTGTCAGATATAATATTACCTCCAGTGGTATTTTCAGTGGATTATAAGAGATCATTTGTAATAATTTTGGCTTTTATTTTAGCATAGCCTATTGAAATGTTCCATGGAAATTATTTTATAAGACAGAAATAACAAAGTATGCAAGCGTTATGTAAATATAGGACCATAATTACAATGATAACAGACATACAAGTGCATAGTTTTTTTGGATGATGGTAAGTAATTTCCTTTTTTTCTATCTTCCAACAACCATCTTCTCTATACATCTATGGGGATGATAAGAAAAAGTGCGTTGCCCTTAGTGTACGCTAAGAAACCTAAATAAAAGCCAATACTCACTTCCTTGATTTACAAGAATAATGTAGAGTTTTTCTCTCCTCATATCATCGAAGTGTACGAAGGGAAGATGGGTGAGGGGCACTCTTTGACAAGTCGGACAACTGACCCAACTCTATATGACTTCCTATGCAGGCAATACAGGGGTACCTCAAGAACTCTAGACTCATTCTGGATTAAAGAATTTGCAATGCATATGTTATATATGAGAGAAACTGCATCATTGCATCTTGCTAGTTGTAAGATTTCATAATCCCATGGCATCATTATAAACGTTTCGCACTTTACAGATTGAACTAATACCAGTGTCAAAGAAGGTATAAAAACTAAAATATCTCATAGTAATATGCAGAATGATATAATGGAGTGGTATATGCTGGGTTTTTACCGTCAACGAAAAGACCTGCATTGTTTGTTGCAAGAAAAATTATATCAAATAAACCTTGTGTAAGAGCACTGTGTGCAAATTGGCCGTCCTCTTGTCAGACATCAGGAACAGCTTTATTCCATTCCATTCCAAATTCAATCTTTGCCATGTCTCTTTAACTTCCTCAACAGAATGACCGGCTAAGCATTATTGACAAAACTTGAAGTTGCCTCATTAGCCTGATTATTTCAATCTACTCTGGACTTATAAATGTTAAGTACTATAGGAAGTTAAAAATATGATGGCCTCTCTCCTCTAAGTACTTTTCTCACTTTCAATAAAATTTGCAATGTAAGGATTTTTGTTAAGTATCGACTAATTTGTCATTTTGATTCCTTGTATTTTCCTTTCGTACTTGTTAATTTTATCATACTTTTGCATGTAAATAAATGTTTCAATGTCATTTACATGTCTGAGTTATATGTTTTTCACTCTGGATTTGTTAATGTAATTTGCTTTATCATGATGGTAACATTGATAATTTTAATGTCCTCATTTTGGTTGGAAACTGTTACCTATTACATTGTTCTTTTTACTTTTTATGATTTATCATAGGAATACTTTTTTTAATACTAATTCCTTCTACAAAATGAGAAAGTTTCTAAAACATGTCATATCAAATGAAGTCCTTATATACGAATGTAAACATTTGGTGATTCTTATACCACTAGCTGTGACCATACCCAAAACATCCAGATAAAATTAGGTTTTTCGCCATTACCCAGGCGAGTGCACAGTCTGTATTCTTGATACAGCTTTTTTTTTTTTTTTTTTTTTTTTTACAAATGCGTTCATGAAAAAAAAATCACATAAGTATATAATTTTTAGAAAGCCCTCGCAATCATTATACCCATGACTTTAATTTCATATCCATTATTTCTCTGCCTAGTAGCTAAAGGGATAATAGACTCTTCAAACAGTCTTAAGTCTGGCATCTAACGTTGTCTTTGTATCAAGTCTTATAAAAGAATCCGGAAGGTCTACGTCAGTCTTCGTAGAAGTACTTACAATATAAGGAGGTAAGTTCTTAGTTTCTTTTGCATCGCCATGCACTGAAAACATCGTAACAATGACAACAAAGGATCCTCAAAAAGATTCTCTGCTAAGTGCAAGTGCACGTTGAGGAGAGGACTCCTTTTATTTTACCTTCCAAGCAAAAGATCTATTTGGACCAAATGATAAAGATCTAAAGGCCTGTTCATTTATCGTATGATTTCAACAAGGATTGTTGTTGTAATTTAATTTTATTTATATATTCCAAAGTTTTATTAGATTTAAATTTTTAGCAGTACCTGAATAATGAAAAGAAAATTGAGACTTAGCAAAATAGGTAAAGGTCTGCTATGTATTCTGGAGTTCTATTTCATCTATTCATATATCATATCTTTAAGGTTCATTGAATTACAAACTCTTTTTGTGATAGGTAATCCATCTTAAACAAAAGCCCTATTCCGAGATATATTCTTATACTAGGAATTATAGATCTCATTCTTGACATATTCAGCCCATAAAAAAGCCGAGGGGGACAGATAATGAACCATAATCTCTACTTATTTCTTCATAAAAAGGAAATGTTTACTTGGAGTAGAGGTGGTTAGGATATTTTTCTCATATGTATTATATTTAGTTTTCACATAAACCCCTCATGAGTGGTGAAGTGAAGTTAAAAATACACGATACCTTTTCCTATAGAGAAAAGCACAGTAAAAGGAATATTATATAAGGTTTATTGATAAATACGCAGTAGTAGGTAAGCGTATATTATCAGTTGTAGCTAGTAGTTGATTTATTTATGAAAATATCAATAAGTTGGTCAATTCTTCAGTAAGCAGAGAGGAGATATTTTCAACGTAAAGTAATGTTTTAAGAAAACATATATAAAATCATTGTAAATTTTCGTTATCAACATCATTTCATTGTCAATATTCAATATCATTTTGATAAAGAGATAAGGAAGATCATACGAACAACGGAACATTTCCCATATGATGCAAATAAGTTTCATTTATCGGATGTTATAAACTTTTATTTTGGAAATTAAAAGAATTAGCCGAGATTTATAGCATATTATGATTGAAAAAATCAAGTAGTCGTAGATATTATGGGAAATGAATCCCCGCCCCCTGATGACGTCATAGCAAATAACGTTTCCTGCGTGAACATGGCCCAAAATTCATTTCCAAATATTCTAACCAAATTCATTCTACCACAACTCTCAAAATATTCTAACCAAATTCATTCTATCACAACTTTTACAAAAAATCTAACCTACAATCACTTTCCTCATTACAACTCCATTTTGTCAACGACGATTTCTAACCAATATAAATAACTTGCATAAATTAATCCCCTAAATATAATAGGAATTACAGATATAGGGTTGGCGAATGAATAGTAGAGTTCAACCATATGGCTGTTGGTCTTACTACTGGATACCAAACTCAGAAATGATTTAGCACACAAGAGATACAGTTGTACAAACTCCCAAAAATTCTCTAGGCTTCCCAAGATTTTTAGCAAAGGTCATGAACTTTATGACCTTATTGTTGACTTCTAGAAATCTGCTGAAGGTATTCTGTCAACAGAAATAGACGTAACAGAAAGTTAGGAGGAATATTATGCCCATGACTGTGTTTGATGACGTTGATGACTTTGCTATAGATGTGACCAGAAGTAGAATCATGTTCTTTTATAAAAAAAAGTGACCTTTCAACCGGTAAATTACTTTATGAAAAGGAGAATGAGCAAAAAAAAAGGTTGTGGCTTTACGATAAACTTTTTTTTTTCTTAAACACTCATTAAAGACCTATTATTTAGATACAAGAAATAAGGTAAACATCATAGTGCTATAAAAGGAGAAGGCCAAGATTATTGTTGAAAGAAACAAGTGCCTTCGAGAAATTAAAATAAACAGAAGAAGTGATCAGCCGAGACCTTAGATTTTATGGATGAAACCTGTATGAATTAAAATGCAAGTGTTGAACGTTGCTGGACATCCAAGGAAGGTGCAGTTAGACAGAGGCTTACAAGAGGCATAGGCAAACGGTATTTTATTATCCATGTAGGGGGGTTGAGGCCGGTCTTGTTCAAGGTGCAGTTACGATATTTTCATCAAAACACATTTCATAGTCTTGACCTAAATAAAAATAAAAAAATAAAAATAAAATCCTTTGGAATATATTTATGAGAAACATTAAATTTTATTCAAAATAATGTCACAATCATTTTCCTAGAAATCTTATTAATTCCTAACTGAACGAAATAATTCATGACACACACCACGATGGCTCAAAGAATGTTGTTTCAGTTTTGTCGGGGTAATGGGCAACATAACCTATTTTTATAGGCTAAGTTGCCATGAACGCTTAAAGCAAACCTTATCCATTTATTTTGTCTATATTTTAAGACGGCATTGGGAAATTGTTTTCATGTATGAATTATTCCCAAAATTTTCTGCTCATTACCTCGCTATTCACCCGTGAAATGTACAAGTGGAAATATGGTTGATGATTCTTCAATTTATATATTAATTCCTGAGTTAATGTACAAAACTTTCCTTTCTCAATACGATTATTATTGTCGATGATTTGAGAGAGAGAGAGAGAGAGAGAGAGAGAGAGAGAGAGGAGAGAGAGAGAGAGAGAGAGAGAGAGAGAGAGAGAGATTGAAAATAAATTGTCTAAAACTGTATCCATTTAATCCCTGTTCCATGCGTACAGGCCGTTCTCAAAATTGGTTACTGTATTTTGGAAAATTTCTCTCCGCCTCGTTAGCTGTCGCTATGAAATGGCCCACTGGCAAAAAATTACTGTTGTGAAACAGGACTATGATCAGCCAGCCATGTCTCTAAGGCCTCGTGTCATTCACTGTCATCGCTGTTGTGA
>NC_090737.1:106679908-106704908 GCF_036898095.1 Palaemon carinicauda | reverse complement strand
CATAGAAAATCCCTTGCAACTGCTTCATATCTAATTCCTAAAGTGGTCCGAAGGGTTAATCCTATTATATAGAAATGGATCGGAAAAAGATCAAATCAACATTAAAATGACATGTAATGGACGATTCCAAAACCATTTTGACATATATCAGAAAAGATAGTAATGTAGATCATGTACGTTACAATAAAATGTAAAGGTTAATAACTTAAAAGTACTCTAAAACTGGATAAATCGGTCGGAAAAATAGAGGAAAAAGAGCAAGGATCTTTCTTAAAGTAGAATGCCAGATGCTCCTAAACTGGCAAGAACTCCACGTCCACAACACTCCTGAAAAGATTGCTGCAGATTTACAGGAAAAAGGAATGAAAGAGGCCTCGGTCCTTGACAGTTGGGATGAAGCATGTTTATAAGAGAGAGAGAGAGAGAGAGAGAGAGAGAGAGAGAGAGAGAGAGAGAGAGAGAGAGAGAGAGAGAGAGAGAGAGAGAGAGAGGGGGGGGGGAATCTATCTGCAATTCTTTTGAGAAGGTATGCATTATTATAACTGAGACATTTGCGGTATATTTTTTCTTGACATCTTGATAGTATTCTACATTACCAGAAAATAAAAAAAAACACACACACATGTATATATATATATATATATATATATATATATATATATATATATATATATATATATATATATATATATATATATATATATATATATATATATATATATATTCATGACCAATCTCTACAGATTCGTCCATACCTCTCATTTGTTGTTTTTCTTCATTTTATTTGCACATTATCCTAGTTTTACTAATATTCCTTTTTCAGTTCTATATTTCTGTTTTATTTTATTCAAATTATTTACCCACTTTCTGAAAATTTCCTTTTTATAAGTTACTATCCCTTAATATTAGTTATTACATTATTACAAACTAAATATCTAAACATATCTACTAAACACGCTGTGAATAATTTAGGTTTGGATGGAGTGTCCATATCTAACTCTTCTTTTAATTGGATTGCTCTATTGCCAGTACACATAATGTATCTTCAACTTTTATAGTATAATATTCATATATCAGTTATCTTTGAGGGGTTTTCATCATCACTGAAATTTTGATAGATTGATTTTTTTTTCAATTATCTATAAATTCCATATATATTGATTTGTCTTAATCCTTTCATTTCTCTTTTACCTAGATTTGGTTGTTGTTTAATATCCACTTCTAATGCTTCCTGCTCTCCAGGCCGATTAAAGGCTAGCTTTCTTTCTGTTCGGTCTAATATGATGTTCGTAAATACTTTATTATTACTGTGAGTAACCTCATAGTACGGTGTTATTTTCAAGCCTTTTGTCTCTCAATTATTGTTAATTACTACAATGATAAATATTTTCTAAGCTGTATGTTTAGAGACTTCATGCAAACATTTAATATAAGCTATAGTTCAGTGAGTTTTACTGCTATTAAATGTTTTCCATCTAATATCAAATAATTTTTTAGGCTATCTTATGCTGATGTGTCTCTTTTTCTAAGTTTAATTATTTTTTTTACATTGCCTGTTGTTACTTTTTGATTGGCCAAGGTATTTCATCATTTCTATTGGTTAAATAAATTCTAAAATTACTCTTGATAGGTATTGTATAGATATCATCTGCAATATTTTATCAATTCATCTCTTCGGCTGTTAATATTTACATTTTCATCAATTAAAGTTTTCGTTTTATCATTTTGATGCCTCTTTCATTCCTTATGACTCCTCAATTTCGGTCGTATTATGTTTACGAATGTCTTTGATTTATATATATATATATATATATATATATATATATATATATATATATATATATATATATATATATATATATATATATATATATATATATATATATATATATATATATATATATATATATATATATATATATATATATATATATATATATATTATGCTAATGCTATTCCATCTCCTCGTAATTTTATCCACATTTCCTTTATATTAATTTTTTTCGGTTATGGTGTTATCTGGTCGTTTTCATAAATGTTCTTATAAAAAATTTTATATGAGAAATTGTAAAACTAACTTGAATGTCTCGCCAAAACTATCTTTTATCTCTGTCTCTTACTGTGTTAGGGATAGACAAATAAATGAAGGGAAAACAAAGAAAAAGATAAATAGAAGAAAAGACGTCCACAATTAGCTGTCGAACTTCAATCATTAGGTAAGCCTAAAGTAAACAGTGAGATGTGTCCCCTCCATTTTGTCATTAAAGTTGTCTGAGAACCGGGCTGACATTTAAGGGTATTTATATAATTTCTATAATTCTTGTATTATGTATACTCACTTGTATTCTTTTAATGCTGTAATTCTTATGCATCATTTTCATTTTAGTGTAGTTATCTATTTTCATGAATCCTGTTTAAAAAAAAAAAAAAAAAAAAATAGTTTTGTCTTTTGTTTTCTCATATAATGAAGTTTATATATTTTTTGTTGAAAGACTAGAATTTTTGTTTGATCATTAAATGTTTGTTGTGAACTCAAATAAGTATGCAACAGATTGTAATCTCAATTTATTATAATTAGAAAACTAGCCACCAGTATTGATTATTTACTGACACGAATGAAGTGAGCGACCCTAAATGAAGCACCATATGTTTTTGAAGAAAATTCACCCGACCCAATAGCACGAACATTCCTTTTCGTTGTAGATTTTAGAGGGAAGACTGGGGTGGGAGAAGATATATTTTTGGCAGCGTGGTAGGTAACTGCTATACTAATTCAGATATATTGGAATTGTTAGGATTGTTTCGGACAAATTTCATGTTCAAACCTGTTATAGACATACCCTGGTGGTACCTTCTGTACACAAATTACCCTTTTTACCTAAAATATCCGAGTGGAGCAATGAACCCATCTTATAGTTTCACAGACATCTGAGGGTTTACTGGGGGATATGAGACAACCTGCAATATAGATGTCAGATTTTTGTATGAAAAGGAAGTCATAGGAAATATTAAGCTCACATTAGGCATAATTATCTTAATATCAAATCTAGGAGGATTATATGAGGATGAAAAACTATTTTTTTTTCCTGTTGGTAATATAGCACCAACAATTTTGAGGGATCTCATTTTTCCTATGAGAGAGAGAGAGAGAGAGAGAGAGAGAGAGAGAGAGAGAGAGAGAGAGAGAGAGAGAGAGAGAGAGAGAGAGAGAGAGAGAATTCATTGTTCTTGATATGAAACTTTTCACTTAATTTAATGTAAGAAATGCTTTGCCTGACCAACTTACATATATCTGGCGATAATTTCTTTAAATCTCTAATGTTAAATCTATCAACTAATCATTGTCATAAAAGCAATAAGACTTCTTTATATCCTACATTTTTTGCAAAAGAACAAAAAGAAAAAATGAACAACAGAGAAGTGTGCACAGTGACACGTTTCTCTTTTAAAGGTGGTTGCTATGAGTAAAAGTCGTCTACTATGCATTTGAAAGTGATGACTTTTCACTGACGTGATCAAGATATTCCTTCTTGTTACCTCTACCAGTCTTTCCTTTATATGGAAATAATCTCTACCAAATATTTTTCCTCAAAAGTCATCAATTCATATAAGAAATCTTTTATAATATCAGTAATGGGTCGATGAAGGATCAAGTTCTAATTACTGAATTAATGCAAATAATTTTTGAATTAGTGAGATATTGTATTCCGATTGTTTTATCTTTTTTTTTTTAGATTTTTTTGGTAATATGCCAGAAAAAACTTTACTGTATCTCTTTTTACCACCAAGATAATATTACCCGATTTTATATAATGGGAAACTTATTAATATTTACAAAGAAGTAAATTATGACTAACCTCTACTTTTTTATATTTAGTGGAGTAATAGAGAAGTATTTTGGGCATTACAAATACTGGATGAAATGGGTACTTGGAAATTTTGAGGAAAAACTAATGGTAGCATTCGGGAAGTATATTATGAAACAATACCAAGTCTAAGAGGCATAATTCGTCTGATAATGACGTTTCCAAATGTGGCAAAAAAAAAAAGAAATATTTTAGAGCAAAATGTATATAAAAAAAAAATAAAAGCACAGTCATTAAAGCCGTTCTTGTTCAGAATTGGTGTAAGGTATTTACTGTTAATAATATAACCATAAAACTACTATGAATATTCATAATCTGTTTCATTATTCCTCAGGTGATATTTTAGATTATTCTCTATTTCTGTTCTATAAATGGTATATCTCGGAGCAGCGCACACCTTAAAAAAGCTAGGGAATGAAGTGCTTATGGGAAATTGTAATAGTAAAGTAGAAAGCTCTGACGTCAGAATGTTTTGTAAGCGAAGTATTTATGACACTAGACTAAGGATTATCCTCAACAACGTAATTTAATTAAGCAAGAGCAAAAGGCTGGATATCGCTACTTGAGTTGGAAACTAAAATAACATCATACCAGAGCAATAAGACAAGAAAATCCATCAAATATTTTGAAATTCACATAATGCAGATTTCCTATTAAATAGAAAGAGTAAATATGATATTATTGAAGTAAAAGTAATCCATAGATACTAGATCTGTTTAGGAAATTGGGTGATAAAACGGAACCCCATATGTGAGTACAATTTGACATAGTAAGAAACACAATTTTGTTTTCCTATCAATTGACTATTATAATTCATATGATTAAGGCTCTAATTAGTTATCTTTCCATAGTCCAACAAATGAGCTACATTGTAAAAAAATATACACATACGGACACAATCCCTCAAATATACAGTATAAGGATATATACATTTATATATATATATATATATATATATATATATATATATATATATATATATATATATATATATATATATATATATATATATATATATATATAAATATATATATATATATATATATATATATATATATATATATATATATATATATATATATATATATATATATAGCTCTGATTATTCATCTTTACTTAGTCTAGCTAATTAGCTGCCTTACCTTATATAAATTATATATATATATATATATATATATATATATATATATATATATATATATATATATATATATATATATATATATATATATATATATATATATATATATATATATATATATATATATATATATATATATATATATATATATATATATATATATATATATATATATATATATTTATATATATATATATATATATATATATATATATATATATATATATATATATATATATATATATATATATATATATATATATATATATATATATATATATATATATATATATATATATATATATATATATATATATATATATATATGCTTGCACGGCGATGGATACATGTAAATATATGTATGTAGCTGGATAGATGAACCTCTAAAGTTCTTTGTAAGTGGGTCATATCTTTTAATCAAAACAGCATCAGCTTTAATTGATGTGTCATTCGGACTATAATCAGCCTACTCCTCTGTTCATAATTACACTAATTTCATTCTTAATAACTTTGTGCAAAACCCCATGCTCTGAATTCATTTGATGAACCTCAATCTCATTAAATTTGATATTTAAATGAATATTTCTATTGCTTTGATATGATTTACATTGAGTCTGCAGACTATTATTCCAAAACAAATGCATATATCAATGAGTGTTAGTGACAATAGTAGACTGGTGACACCCCTCGTTTTTATGATCAAAGGTGGTAGAAGACAATTATACAAGTGGACGGCACTTATACAAAAGCCAAGTGCATAAAGTTGTAGAGAATAATAATTGTTTGTTTGGATGATTTTTTTTCTAACAATGATGGATCATTGACTGATGTTTCAAGTTATAAAAGAGCTGTTGTTTATACTGTATTGTGAATTGTTTGATTTTAAGTGTGTGATATATAAATTACGTATTCTTCGTGAAGTGTTTTTTTTTTCTTGTTTTAGGAAAAATCTTTCAATAAGTAATCCGTTTTAGTTTGACTAATAAAACATGGAATTCCTTTGCTATTATCTCCATTTTGATATATATTATGTAAATGAGAAACAATTCATAATTAAAAAACGTTTTATGACTTTCATGAGTTTTAAGCTGTTTCTAGATATTTACATATTTCACAAGTTATAACGTATTAGCTAAATTAATTAAATGTGAGAAAGAAAAGCTTCCAACATTTATATAATACTAGAATGTTATAAACTGCAGAAGTATTATATTCTATATGAAGTTCTTAGATGACCAAATGATAATGAAACTTTTTTTTTCAACCATATTGTCTCAATAGAATTATGATTTCCGAAAAAGAAATAATTGAGAAGGATATATATAAGACTGATATTTGTATTGTTTTCCATAAGTATTACCTATATACATTTTTGTAACTCTTCAACATCTCAGCTTTCACACCATCCATACCAGATTGGATAGTGTGAAAGCTGAGATGTTGAAGGAAGAGGGTGTGACTGTACTTGAATGGTTGGTGAGATTGTTTAATATGTGTTTTGTGTTGTCGATGGTACCAGTAGATTGGGTTTGTACATGTATTGTACCACTATATAAGGGTAAGGGAGATGTGCATGAGTGTTGTAATTCAAGAGGTATTAGTTTCTTGAGTGTAGTTGGAAAAGTATATGGTAGAGTAATGATTCATAGGATTAAGGATAAAACAGAGAATGCAATCTTGGAAGTACAGGGTGGTTTTAGAAGAGGTAGGGGTTGTATGAATCAGATTTTTACAGTTAGGCAGATATGCGAGAAATATTTAGCAAAAGGTAAGGAGGTGTATGTTGCGTTTATGGATCTGGAGAAAGCATATGATAGAGTTGATAGGGAAGCAATGTGGAATTTGATGAGGTTATATGGAGTTAGTGGAAGGTTGTTGCAAGCAGTGAAAATTTTCTACAAAGGTAGTAAAGCATGTGTTGGAATAGGAAATGAAGTGAGCGATTGGTTTCCGGTGAGAGTGGGGCTGAGACAGGGATGTGTGATGTCGCAGTGGTTGTTTAACTTGTATGTTGATGGAGTGGTGAGAGAGGTGAACGCTCGAGTGCCTGGACGAGGATTAAAACTGGTAGGCGGGAATGATCATGAATGGGAGGTAAATCAGTTGTTGTTTGTGGATGATATTGTACTGGTAGCAGACACAGAAGAGAAGCTTGACCGACTAGTGACAGAATTTGGAAGGGTGTGTGAGAGAAGGAAGTTGAGAGTTAATGTGGGTAAGAGTAAGGTTATGAGATGTACGAGAAGGGAAGGTGGTGCAAGGTTGAATGTCATGTTGAATGGAGAGTTACTTGAGGAGGTGGATCAGTTTAAGTACTTGGGGTCTCTCGTTGCAGCAAATGGTGGAGTGGAAGCAGATGTACTATCATGAACAGAAGTTCGTTCCCCTAGACCTCCAGAGTGTGAACACGAATCGCCTCACTATGAATCACCGAAGCTTTTGAACAAAAAAGTCATGGAAAACCCAATAGATGGCGCACCGCATGGACGTTGGGATCAGAGAGGAATAAGAAGTATTTATTTTTCTAAAGCATTGAGTAAAGTCTCCATAATCTGATACCGTTAGAAAGTGATAGATGATTTTGTGGTTTTTGACGTTACTGGCTTTACGTGTAAAATGTGCAGTTAACAAAATATGCTAGATAAATATTAGAATAAAATTATGCCTACGATATTTACATTCTTGAATAGGTATTCTCATATATTATCGTATCTTATCAACAGACATGGCCAACTAAGGGTCATTACAAAACATTTTAGCTTAAATGTGTTAGGAAGTGTTTTATAATCTGTAAGTCGCCTATTGTAAAAACAAAATAAACATTTGTAGAAGCAAGTCGGCAATTTTTTTCCCTTGCGCTATTAATGTAGTAACCACAAACTGCAGTTTCATATGAAAATATTCATAGATCTGTCATATTGCGTAATTGGGCCAACATTCTGAGCGAAGGTGGGCGATATGGGGTATGGCTACCGAATGGAATTTTAGAAACTAAAATGATTACCATACTTATATTTTTTTCCCAAATGTAATATAATATTTGGATATTTCCACGAATGTAATATTTCCATATTGTGTAACAAGATAGAAAATAATCGAGGAATATTTTAAGAGCACAGAAATTAAAACAGGAACAAAATATGAAATAGTGTATGTTACTAGGAAAGTGGCAATATAAATTACGTAAAAATCAAACGATCTTTTCAGTGATTGCTGTTTGGCAGTTTAATAGGTGGTGTAAGGTTATGACGATGTAAATGAGCTAAGATAATATTTTTTTTTTTCTACTAGTCCAATTGTGAGTATTGTTAATGTAATTTAGAATGCCATGGTCATGAACACTTTTAATCTACAAACAAAATTATAGAGTTGACACGTTATTAAATCAACATGACCATCTGCACCAAAGTTTTATGAAGCTACCCTGGGTGGAGAAAGGTAAACCTTTCGTAGGAGGTGACTTCAAACACACTGCAGCCAGTCTTGTTACACACTCAAAAGATACTCTAATTCCAAGAAAAGAAGGAAACATATTAAGTAATAAAGTAAGATAGTAATAAAGTTGACAAACCAGGAGTACAACACTTTAGACACAATGTCTGTAAAATAATAAACAAACACTGATAGAATTAGTTTGAGTTGAAATGTGCACCCTAAAATGGGTTATATACAGTACTAGCCAACCTGACTCGCAAAGGTATCCACTTGTGGTTAGAAACCCTTTCCATATGACAAGAATGAGTCTGAAAATGACAAAAACTATTATAGATAAAATGAATTCCTACAATAGCATATAAAATATCCATGAAAAAGGTCGTTAACGCATTCCCATTAGCTCTTTATACAAGAGCACTGGAAATCTACTTTGCCACATATTATCCGACAACAAAGCATCGTAAAAAAATGTCAAGCTATTCTTGAAACTAATAAGTGTATCTGCTTTGCTATTGACAGAGTGATAGTATGAAAGCAGTAACATGAGGCTCGTTTAACGATGTTGTTAATGTAGAAGAGAAACTAAAAGCTTCTCTCTCTCTCTCTCTCTCTCTCTCTCTCTCTCTCTCTCTCTCTCTCTCTCTCTCTCTCTCTCTCTCTCTCTCTCTCTCTCATTATTTTGAATATTTGTCACCTTATTAACAAAAATTTTCTTACAGCCTGTCTCTCTTGCCACTGAATATTAACTATGGTGAAAGTATCTTCATATTTCATATTGACTTAATATATATCAAATTACAAAAAAAAAAAATCAGTATTTTCAAGTGTCCAAAAACGGGCATTGGGTGTCATACCCCATATCGCCCACCTTCGCTCAGAATGTTGGCCCAATTACGCAATATGACAGATCTATGAATATTTTCATATGAAACTGCAGTTTGTGGTTACTACATTAATAGCGCAAGGGAAAAAAATTGCCGACTTGCTTCTACAAATGTTTATTTTGTTTTTACAATAGGCGACTTACAGATTATAAAACACTTCCTGACACATTTAAGCTAAAATGTTTTGTAATGACCCTTAGTTGGCCATGTCTGTTGATAAGATACGATAATATATGAGAATACCTATTCAAGAATGTAAATATCGTAGGCATAATTTTATTCTCATATTTATCTAGCATATTTTGTTAACTGCACATTTTACACGTAAACCCAGTAACGTCAAAAACCACAAAATCATCTATCACTTTCTAACGGTATCAGATTATGGAGACTTTACTCAATGCTTTAGAAAAATAAATACTTCTTATTCCTCTCTGATCCCAACGTCCATGCGGTGCGCCATCTATTGGGTTTTCCATGACTTTTTTGTTCAAAAGCTTCGGTGATTCATAGTGATGCGATTCGTGTTCACACTCTGGAGGTCTAGGGGAACGAACTTCTGTTCATGATAGTACGTCAGAGAGTGAATGAAGGTTGCAAAATGTTGGGGGCAGTTAAGGGAGTAGTAAAAAATAGAGGGTTGGGCCTGAATGTAAAGAGAGTTCTATATGAGAGAGTTTTTGTACCAAATGTGATGTATGGATCGGAATTGTGGGGAATGAGAGTGATGGAGAGACAGAAATTGAATGTGTTTGAGATGAAGTGTCTAAGGAGTATGGCTGGTGTATCTCGAGTAGATAGGGTTAGGAACGAAGTGGTGAGGGTGAGAACGGGTGTAAGAAATGAGTTAGCGGCTAGAGTGGATATGAATGTTTTGAGGTAGTTTGGCCATGTTGAGAGAATGGAAAATGGCTGTCTGCTAAAGAAGGTGATGAATGCAAGAGTTGATGGGAGAAGTACAAGAGGAAGGCCAAGGTTTGGGTGGATGGATGGTGTGAAGAAAGCTCTGTTTGATAGGAGGATAGATGTGAGAGAGGCAAGAGTGCGTGCTAGGAATAGGAATGAATGGCGAGCGATTGTGACGCAGTTCCGGTAGGCCCTGCTACCTCCTCCGGTGCCTGAGATGACCGCGGAGGTAGCAGCAGTAGGGGATTCAGCATTATGAAGCTTCATCTGTGGTGGATAATATGGGAGGTTGGGCTGTGGCACCCTAGCAGTACCAGCTGCACTTGGCTCAGTCCCTGGTTAGGCTGGAGGAACGTAGAGTGTAGAGGTCCCCTTTTTGTTTTGTTTCATTGTTAATGTCAGCTACCCCCCAAAATTGGGGGAAGTTTCTTTGGTATATGTATGTATTTTCTCTCTCTTTATTTTAAGGTTATAGAAGTTTTTTGAAATAAGAATATTTTTTTCTTTACATTAAAACAAAAAACATCCAAAAAATTTTGGTTTATTTCTCTTTCCATTTTATTATTTTTTCGTTTCCACTTTCTTTCTCTTTATTTTAAGGTTATAAAAGTGTTTTGAGATAAGAAATCAATTTATTTACATTAAAACAGCAAACATCAAACAGTTTTTGGTTTATTTTTCTTTCTTTTTTATTATTTTTTCGTTTCCATTTTCTTTCTTTTTATTTTAGGGTTATAGAGAAAAATAAGTGTTTTGAAATAAGAAAATATTTTATTTACATTAAAACAGCAAACATCAAATATGCACATTTATCACAGTCCAATTATTTACATATGTTTACAATTGTTTTGAAATAAAAGATCATTTTATTTACATTAAAACAGCAAACATCAAATATGTACAATTATCACTGTCCAATTATTTGCAAATATTTCCAAGTGTCTCATCAGTCAGTGTCCTTGTCCTGAGTGGTTGCGGTCCCGCTGCGTGGGGATGCCTGCTGGACTGGTGGGGTGTTGGGTTCCTTGGAGGTGTAGAGGATTGAGGGTAACATGGCCTCTTCTAGGTTGCTCTCAAGGGACCCGGGGTCAGGACAGGGAAGCTGAGTGGTGTTAGAGGTGTCCTGAATGTGGATGACAGCGACGACAATGAAGGTGTTGGTGAAGGAGCCTGGACAAGGGTGGGTGACAATAATGAGGTTAATGGTGAAGGAAGCAGGACAAGGGTGGCTGACGGTGGAGGTTGCATCCCTGGTTGCCACTCCGTGTTACGGGGCCAGGAATACTGGCCTGAATACTGTGGTGACTGAGGCGGCATCCAGTTATGGCTGGCTGGACAATGCTGCTGCTGCTGCTCTGGTGGTGCCTGCGATGGTGCTGGCTGAGGTGGATGCCAGAACTGCTGCTGCTGAGGGGGCTGCCAAGGTTGCTGCTGCTGTGGGCCTGGCCAGGTCATCATCATTGGTTGTTGATGTGGCTGCTGGAAGACCTGACGCTTCTGCCTGTAGCGGTGTACAAGGTTGAGTCACTCTATCTGGAACTCATGCCAGTAGTCCTCTGGGATGGCACGCATGTGGCCGTCCAGCAGGCACGAAAAATCGTGAACTATCTCATGCTGGCCGGTGAACGTGGTCGCCAAGGATTCTGCTTTGGACATGATCTGCAACATACAAACATTATAACAATTTGGTACAGTATTTTAATGCAACAGATTGCACATTATATGTCAAAAAACAATAGATGAAACTGGAATACAATCTACATGTAGACATTTGGTTTCTCACATTTCTCACTACAGTACTGATGTCCTGGTCGGACACCCAGGTGTCGCTGGGTGTGGTGTCTATTGTTGTTGGGCTGGACCGCTTCCCCTTGCCCTTGTCCTTCCAGGTGCTGGTGGATGCTTGGCTGTGGGAACCTGTGGACCTCACTTCATCATTGTCTCCATCGCTGACCGTCACTCCACCTGATTCTGAGCCAGGAAACTGATCACTGGAGACTGTCTCTCCCCAGACGATGTGTTGAATGAGGAAAGCCCACGTTTCCATGATGTGGTCCTCACGGGCACTCCTTTGGGCCTGGCCAGCTCCACTCTTCTTCTCCTTCTTCATAATCTTGCCCACCCTGGCCCTCAAGTTCTTGTAACGCTTCTTGCATTGGGCACCAGTGGCAGGAGGCTCCAGCTGCTTTCCAAATTTGTCCCACCGGCTGTTCTTGGCTACCACGTTGATCCACTCCTTGTGCTTCTTGTCAATCAGCATGGGGTTCTCCTTCACAAGGTCGGCCAACACAGTCTCCGCCTTTTCTGTCCAGTGGTAATCAGGGATTTCTTTCTTCGACATCCGAACCCGCTTCTTCTGCTTCATCTCGTCCTCACTAGATGGCTGTCTCTGGCTTGTATCCAGCTGTGTCTCCGGGATCATGAGATCGAGACTTGATATTGATGAGTAAGGAGAGTCATCTAGATCCGCGATCTCTGTCTCTAGCATGTTTACTTCTAACCTTCTCCCCTTTCCTTTTGTCAGCCTGGTTTTTGGCATGTTGTCTCTTCGCTGTCGAGCTCTGGAATGGCGAGCAGTGTCCTCGAAGCTCTATATATACCCAGCAACACCCATGCGAGCGCCACTGTCGCGGAGTAGTCGTAAACTAGCGTGATCTCGTTGTGATCTGGCGTGAACTGGTCGTGAACCAGCGTGAACTGGTCGTGAACTGGCGTAAACTGGTCGCGCTCATATTCGTGAACATGTCGTCAATTAGTCGTGAACTCGACGTGAACTTTTCGTGAACTATTCATGGCAGTTCGTGATAGTCGTGGCATGGCACGCATTGCCACACACTGGCATGCATCCTCCCGCATCGTCCAGCACTGTTCAAGATGCGTTCACGAATAGTTCGTGCATAGTTCACGAAAATTTTTTTGTGACCAAAAATTTGAGCATTTCAAAGTTATCGCCACGACAGCCATGTTTATCATGACAAGTTCACGACGAGTTCACTCCAGTTCACGCATAGTTTATGCCATTCACGACTTGAGTCGGGACAATGAGTGCCACAAATTCGTGCAAGTGTCATGGTCCCTTTTCTAAGGCCACGTTTATATATATGTATATATATATATATATATATATATATATATTTTACTCCCTTCCATCTTCTTCTGTGAGATGTTTTCTTGTATCCAGTTAACCATCAGGTCTGGATATCTCTTTTTTTCGCATACCTTTAAACCTGTACATAACCTTTTACATATTCATCCTATATATATATATATATATATATAAGTGTGTACATATTATGTATATATAACCATATATATATATATATATATATATATGTATGTATATTAATGAGTCTTCACCATTTGCCTGGGGCCTGTATCAATATCTCACACACTTCCTTCTCCTCCAGATCATCTGCAAAACTACATTTCAACCTAGTTTTACTGTAGGTCTTCCTCACTTTCCCCATATATCCACTTTAACGCCCATCACTTATCATGCTACGTGTTTCTCTGTTCTCCTCATCTGGTGGTATTATAATCTTAATTCTGGCCGGTCGCACTTTCTTAGATGGTTTAGTATCATTTACAAAAAGTCTAATGTGTTCATTTCTAACCCTACACATTCTGTTTACTTAACACATTCACCTAAGTATCCCCCTGTCAGTTACATCCAACTTTTTATCCAGTATTCCATTTTTTGGTGGTGCTTCTAATCCTTTTTCATTTTTTTTCTTACAACTGCTTCGTGCACTATACCTTTTATTCTTCTGAGGTCCTCTGTATTATTTATGACACTAGAAACCACCCTCCAGTTATTCCGACCACGCGAAATCCTACTGGTAATTTCCTTCCCCATATCCCCGTCATTGTAAATTTTTTAATCAACGTACTTGAATTCATTTACTCTTCCGATACTTCCTCCGCCTAACTTGTATATGGTTTAATTTCAATCATCGTATCCGATTGTCCTTTTTTTGTTGCTTATCATTGTCCCACTACTCTCTGAGGCATATCTCCACCTTTCAAGATTCTTTTCTAGTTCCTTCCTGTTCTTGGATAACATGGGTATGTCATTTGCAAAAACAAATACCTTGGTGGCTCCTCCCTGACATCATCTGTTAAAAAATCTAAGAAAATATTCAACATATGTTGGCTCAGTGAGAACCTAAGATGTAGTCCGACCACAAACTGGAAAATTTTCTGTTCTTCCAGCTGTAGATATTACGCTGGCCGTTACCTTTCTTCATAGCTAACTGGTCATTCCGACATACTAATCTATCACACATCTCTCCAAGGAACATATCCATCTCTCCTTGGTGTAGTATTCTGGCATCACAAAGTCAGTAAAGGGCAAATGTCAGGTCTTTTACTTATCTTAGTAATTTTTAATGTTTTATCTAAGATAGGAAATACCGCATACAGTACTGAGAACCTTCTTGAACGCTTGCTTCTATCTATACCATTGAAAATTTTGTTGATGTAATCTTCCCTATACTTTTTTTCTACATTGTTTTTTTTGGTATTGTCTCACTTTCCGTAGTCTTTTGCATTCAAAACCATAAAATTTCCATTCCTTGTTCATCAAGTGACTCCTAAGATTTTGCAGGCCCATTTTTTTTGGTATGATATATATATATATATATATATACACACACACACACACATATATATATATATATATATATATTTGGGCTCAAGCCATGTCATCCTGATGGAAGTTCCTATGGGGTAGCTTCCTAGGGTATATTACAACTACGGCGATATTCCCAGAGAATTTACCTTAAGGTACCAGAATTCTAACTCCTGGAGCGAGTATCCCTCGTGAAAGGGATATCGCGACATATCAGAGGACGTATTCTAGACACGTCACATGGCAATCTACAACCTGGACAGAGATATCGTCCCGTAGGAGGTGATTGACGAGATACGAATTCGGGAAAGAAAAAGGGGAGCCGCTCCCAAGGCTTCCCTATCCCCCGATTCGTATGCGTGCCTGGCGCCAATCCTGGCGCCATCTGTATTCCTTTTTGCGTAGCTTAACAACTCGGTGTTTTTTCCTGTTTTTCTCGCAAATCTTGGATTTATTCGGCTTTTCATGGCTTCTCCGTCTTCGTTGGCCTCTGATAAGTTGAGTATAGTGTCTGTTATGTATAAATGTAGGCTCTTGGTAAAATTTTGAGTGATTAATAGGATTAATCTTTGATACAAGAGCCGTAGCCTACCAGAGGTGTCCTGGACACTGTCGTTCGCTAGGTATAAATTAGTTAGTCAGAGCGACATTCCTGGTTGTTTTGCTTTAATAAATTTTAGCTATTTAGCTTTACATAGGATTTCCTTTCGTGCTTAGTATTATTTGGCGAAGTATTCGCCATTCTGGCCTACGCTAGGCCATGTAGCCTAGTCGTTTGGTCCTAGTACTTCATGCATGATTTTGGTTTTTCCGAGTGTAATTAAAATTTTATTGAAGCTTTAGGCTATATTTTATACATTTTAGACTGTGTGGAATATTTCCAAGATTGTATACGTGTGAGTTTCGGTGAATTAGGTAATCGATTCTCTTGGTGCCTAGGCTAATTGCTTATGGAGCCTTAGTATACTTTATCATACTCCCCGGTTGGTTTCTTTTCTTCGGAGAAGGTATGCAATCCCTTTCCCTCTGTTTAAGCCTTGGGCTTATCCCTAAGTGGTTTTTTCCGAATTTATTTTCGATAAAACTATACTAGGGTGTTACTGTACCTCCCTGTTCCTGTAGTTATGGTTCAAGAGGGACAGAACAACAGAGTTTTTAGTCTGAATCTGTGTTGTCTGGCTTTGGGCAGAGTCTCCCTCGCTGACCTAACACATACAAAGGGAGCTTAGCTCCCTTAGGTCACTACCGAAGGTTTCTGTAGTTATGATTCCTTCTTTTGTGATCGACCAGACTAAGTCCTGTTGCTGTTCGCGGGGGAGGATAAGTTCTTCCCTTGGGAGTAGCAACGCCTTCCTTGCTTTGGTGCTCTGGAAGCTGGCAAGTATTGCTGGCCTTTCCCCTTAGATCTCCCTTAGGCTAAGATAAGTTTCTTGGCTGCGGGTGATCTGTCACTAAAGCAAGGTTGGCAGGACCCTCTTGTCCCTTCCCCCTCTATCTCCATAATGGCCTAGCCATTACTGTACTGTACCTTGCCGGCCGGCAGAGCTGGCCGGCAGGGGTCTTACTGTACTGTACGTCGTTCTACTTCTGGACCTAGTATAGGTTGGGATGTGGAATTGACTCAGCCCATTGCCGGCCGGCAGAGCTGCTGGCCGGCAAGGGTCTTATGTTTTCGAGTGCTGCCCGGACCTCTCTTGGTCCCTCATCCATGCCTGCCGGCAGAGCCGGACGGCATTGGTCAAGGAAGCCTGAATTAGTTTCTCCCCTTCCTTATATGCACTCTTTCGGTTGCCGGGCTTGGAGGTTGTGTACACTCTTATCCCGGCATCCATTCTATTTTTCTTCTAGTGCTGTACCTGTCACGGCTGCCGGCCTATGAGGCCGGCAGCCGGGCAGGTGTAGTCCTCTGGTTCTTTTGCTGCCGGCTGGCATCGGTCTTGTACCTTTGCCGGCCGGCTTATGTCAGTCCTTGTCTGCCGGTCACCAAGAGTGTGGCCGGCAGCTGGGTACTACCTTGTGTAGTTGCTCGGCCAACACTGGCTGTTACCGGCCGGCAGTTGCTGCCGACCGGCACAGGCATTTGAACCAGAATGCTGCCGCCCTATAGCTGTTAAGTAGTATACTTTAAAGCTAGTTGTGGTGTGTGCCGGCCGGCAAAGGCAGGCCGGCACACATCCCCCTATACTGTACTAGTATTCTTCTGTATAGCATATACAGTAAGAAGAAAACTATAGTAAAGGTTTTGGTACAGCACTGTATCTTCTAACACTATTGTGTTTTCTTGCACATCCCTTTGCTGTTGCCCTCAGATAGGAAGCTGAGTTCTTCCCTGTCTATTATCCAGGATTTTAAAATCATTGCTTAGGTGTGAGCTCCACCTGTTTCCTCTGGAAACCTTGCATTGGTTACTCTAGAAGAGATAACCATTTTTGATTTTATTATCTGGAAGGCTGCAACAATGGGTTGTGAGGGAAACACAAGTGTGTGTCTTTCCTTTCTGAATTGTTATGCTATACTACGCATATCCAGTGATACATAGTTCACTTGATACTCATGGAAATTTCTTCTCTTTACAGAAGGACACTCCGAAGTGGGGAAGTGCTATCTGCAATGTCAGCAGCAAGAACCTCTGCGGACATAAGTTTTGTAGGAGACACGCAGCATACGCTGTCTCCAAGGATGATCTCCGGTATTGGGACCCTCAGGTATGTACTGTGTGCACTAACCTGATTAATGAGACATTTAAATAGATAGGAAGAAGCTTCGTACCTGGGTAAGGGGCTTCCAAAAAGAACACTTCTGGCCCTTATCTTCCAAGTGAGAAGATGAGGGCGTATCTTTTCCCTAAGGCATCAGCTGATGCAGTGATTCCCCAGCCTCAAGAGGAGATCCCCTAAGTTCAGATCCAGGTGGATGCTGAAGTCGCGGTCGCGATGCAAGACATCCAGCTAAATGACAGGATGTCTGATGTGGACGGGTGTCAGGAGGAAGACCTCCTGGCAGAAGCCCAGGATGAAGTTCAAGCCCCTCTACATCGGCCAGTCTCCCAGTAGAGCTGGGACAGGCCCTCTCTTCTATTGTTGGAATGATCCAACAAATGCAGAAGGAGAATCAGGAGAAGGCGGCTGCAATGGAACTGCGAATGCAGTGCCTTGCAGAATCACATGGGCCCCAGAAAAAGCTTAATGTGAAAGACCTTCCCTTGTGATCAGATGCTAACCCATGGAGGTATGCTGAGCACATGCCGATGACGACTGGAAAGATCGTCATCTCGGATAAGCTGGGCTCAGTTCCCCTGGAGGGTGGAATTCTGGTCCAGCAAGGCATCATATCCGGACTGTTATGTCCGGCTGAGGAAGGAACCAGCTTCAAAGGAGGAGACAGAGCCGAAGGAGGTCATAGTGATGGACCATGCTAAGGCTCAAGCTCTACTTTCATCCTCGATGAAAGAGAGGGGCTTCTCTAACTCAAAGGTAGCTGCATTGAATAGGAAGCTCCCTTCCTTTGTGTCCTCGCCTACTAGAGCCTTCCCCCTTTTACAGAAAGGGTTTCTGGCTGTACTAAAAGCAATCGAGGCCGGCAAGTCTTGCCCCTCCCTAGAGGAGTGTAAACCCTTGTCGCTGGCCCTGCCTATGGACCACAAAGACTGGAAGGACGTCCATCTTACGTTCTCAGTGGGAAAGTTGGAGGCTGATATTGCCGGACGTCAGTTCGGCAAGGACCTCCCTAAGCTGTCTGACTTTCTTTTGCGAAGTGAGTTCGATCCAAAAGAAAGACTGACTGCCTCAATGTCTCTTCAGACTACTCTCGAGACGATGGCAAGTGACCCCAAGGTCCATGAAATGTTCATGGTAGAGGCCAAGCCTCATCGGGCCACAGTGACGAAGGACCTTTATGGCTTCGTCAAGGCAAGGAGAGCTTGTAGGGAGTTCGTGTTTACCTCGGCTACGGTGAGGCACGAGCTAAAGAAACTAATCTCCTCCAACATTTGGGGAAAAGACCTTTTTCCCTACCGACTTGGTCAAGAAGTTGTTGATAAAGCCGCCTTGGAGAATAGAAACCTTCTCCAGAAGTGGGGCCTGGCTATCAAAAGAAAGTCTTCCCCGGATGAGGGTCCTCAACCAAAGAGGAAGACTATGAGGACTAGGCTACCGTCTCGGCCAGCCAAGCCTCTTAGACAGCAACAGCAACTGCAATTGCCATTGCCCCCAGTGCCCCAGATCGTGGCACAAACCCCGACCACCTTTCAGTGGGTACCCCAGGCCGTGTCGACACAGTCCACGGCATTCACCCCAGCGTTCGAAGGGCAGTCTACTTCCTTTTGAGCAAAGCCTAGAGGAGCAGCCAGAGGCTCGTCTAGACGCCCCTCAAGGGGAAGGGGATTCAGGGGTGGTCGTGGTCAGGAAGGCAAGACCTCAGGACGGCAGTCCAAGTGAGGTGATACCGGTAGGAGGGAGACTTCTGAAATTTCGGGATCGGTGGACCTTCGATCCCTGGGCCCACAGCCTACTCAAGAATGGACTGGGCGGGAGCTGGTACAGTTCTCCACCCCCGTACCTTCTGTTTTTCCAACACTCCACCCCCGTTATGGAGGAGTACGTTCAAGAACGGTTGGAGAAAAAGGGTGAAACCAATCAATTTCTAAGGGAGGCTGTTTTGTGTTCCCAAGAAAGACTCGGAAAAGCTCAGAGTCATTCTGGACTTGTCGCCACTTAACAAGTTCATAGTGAATTGTAAATTCAAAATGCTAACACTGCAACACATAAGGACCTTACTGCCCAAGAGGGCATATTCCGTCTCTATAGACTTGTCAGACGCCTACTGGCACATTCCAATTAGCCATCGACTCTCCCCCTACCTAGGGTTCAGGCTACAACGAAGACTATACGCCTTCGGAGCCATGCCATTCGGGCTAAACATAGCCCCAAGGATTTTTACGAAGCTTGCGAGCGTAGCTCTCAAACAATTTCGCCTAAAGGGAATTCAGGTAGTAGCCTACCTGGACGACTGGTTGGTGTGGGCAGCATCCGAGACAGAATGCTTGCAAGTGATCCAGTTCCTAGAGTACCTAGGCTTCAAGATCAACAGAAAAAGTCTCGACTTTCTCCATCTCAAAAGTTCCAGTGGCTAAGATCCACTGGGACTTTTGTCACACCATTTCTCCACACCGGCGAAGAAAAGGAAGGAGATAGCGGGTTCTGTCAAGAGACTTCAAGATTCCGAAAGGATATCAAGACATGAGCAGGAGAGAGTACTGCGCTCTCTCCAGTTTGCTTCGGTGACAGACCCAGTGCTAAGAGCACAGCTAAAGGATGCAATCGGAGTTTGGAGAAGTTATGCATCAAACGCGTGAAGAGATCTGAGAAGACCAGCCGCTTCGGCTAAGTACTCTTCTCAGGCCTTGGTCCCAAGCCAGACATCTAAAGAAGTCAGGTTCTTCTTCAACCACCTCCCCCGTCGGTGACGATTCACTCAGACGCCTCGAAGGAGGGATGGGGAGGTCACTCTCATCGGAAAAAAGTCCAGGGGACTTGGTCCAAGCTATTCAAGACCTTTCTCATAAAACTTTCTAGAAGCTAGGGCAGTGCTCCTTACCTTAAAGAAAGTCTCCCCGCGTCATTCGTTCGACATAAAGTGGTAATAGACAGCGAGGTAGTTGTGAGATACTTGAATCGACAAGGATCGAGGTCACCACCTCTCAACCAGGTGATGTTGGCCGTCTTCCGATTGGCAGAAAAGAAGAAGTGGTACCTGTCGGCAGTTCACCTTCAAGGAGTCCGCAATGTGACAGCGGACGCTCTATCCAGGTTCACACCGATAGAGTCGGAATGGTCCTTAGACGCATGATCATTCTCCTTCATTCTGAATCAGTCCCAGAACTGCAGATAGACCTCTTTGCGACGAAAGACAACAAGAAGTTGCCCCTGTACGTGCCCCGTACGAGGACCCCTTAGCGGAAGCAGTGGACGCGATGTCCCTCGACTGGAACAGATGGTCCAAGATTTATCTGTTCCCTCCTCACAACCTTATGTTGAGGGTCCTCAACAAACTGAGATCCTTCAAAGGGTAGCGGCAATAGTGGCCCACAAGTGGCCGAACAGCGTGTGGTTCCTCCTGGCATTGGAACTGTAGCTGAAGTTTGTACCACTACCAGATCCAGTTCTGACCCAGCGAGTCCAGAAGTCAACTGTCTGCGCTTCATTACAGAAAACCCGGACCCTGCAGTTCATGATTTTCTCTCCCTAGCGGTGAGAAAGCGTTTCGGGATTTCGAAAGACAGTATAGACTTCCTTGAGGAATATAAATGCAAATCTACTAGAAGGCAATATGAGTCATCTTGGAGAAAATGGGTGGCCTTTTGTCAAGGCGAAGATTCCGCAGGAGATCTTGACAGACTTCTGCTTATCTTTTTTCCCCACCTCCATGGTCAAGGGTTGGCAGCGAACACGATTTCAGCGTGTAAGTCTGCTTTGACAAGACCCATTCTATATGCCTTCCAGGTCGACCTAGGTAACGAGATCTTTAATAAAGTCCCGAAAGCCTGTGCTAGGCTCAGACCTTCAGCACCTCCAAAGCCCATTTCATGGTCTTTAGACAAGTTCTTCATTTCGCTTCTCTGTTGAGCAATGAAGAGTGTGCGTTAAAGGATTTGACACAAAAAGTTATTTTCCTATTTTGCACTCGCGTCCAGGGCCAGGGTTAGTGAGATTGTAGCCTCTCGAGAGAGGCAGGTCGTGTTCAGTTCCTGGATGGGGAAGAACTGAACCTGTTTCCGGATCCTACGTTTCTCGCCAAGAATGAGTTACCCACCAACAGGTGGGGTCCCTGGAGAATCTGCCCTCTGAAAGAAGATGCATCTCTATGTCCAGTAGAATGCCTAAAGGTCTATCTTCATAGAACTTCAGACTTCAGGGTGGTCAACTATTCAGGGGAGAAACATCAGGCTCAAATTTATCTCTGAATCAACTCAGAGCGAAAAATCACATATTTTATTCGCAGAGCGGATCCTGACAATACACCCGCAGGTCACGATCCGAGGAAAGTTGCCTCATTCTTAAATTTCTTTAATTGTATGGATTTTGAACATCTCCGTTCATACACTGGCTGGAAGTCTTCCAGAGTGTTCTTTCGCCACTATGCGAAGCAAGTAGAGGAACTAAAAGAGATCTGTGGTAGCAGTGGGTCGCGGTGTTAACCCTACTGTTTCTCTGCGAGGAACAGTGGTCTTAATTGGGACGATTAATTCCAGGGAGAGTGTGTAGTTACATACTGTACTACAAACTAAGTGAGGGCACTGTGTTGCCCATCCAGACTGTTCCATTTCCGAAGGTGAACCTAGCATAAGTGCAGACATGTGTGCCGAGCGTTTCTAACGCTAATGTCATTGATTTGTAATACAGGCTTTTATGACTTTGATACCTCGGTATCTTAAAAGTAGCATCTAATGTTTTTTCTTTCAGACAAACAAGCTCTGTTTACTATCATACTTATGCTTAAAGTTGTGGGTTATCCTCTTCTTATATATATATATATATATATATATATGTATATATATATATATATATATATATATATAATTGTGGTTAACCTGTCTATTTATTGCCTGTCAATAATCTGGTTCTTGAGAACCTTGCGTCTCCTTCACCTGTGTCAATTTATTGGTATAATTGAGCATTCATTCTATATACCTTATCTGGGATAATTCTAATAGAATTGTTCCTTTATGCAAGCTATGTTGCATTGGTTTTCCTCCTATGCGGATATAAAACCTTTGTCCAATACAAGTATTGTGCGGAAAACTGGTCGATATTTCATATTGACGCAGTGGTCCTTTACAAACTATGCTTTACTTAATATAGGGCGAGACCACTATATTAGCTTACCTGGTATTCATACATATATATATGTACTCTTCGAGACTTTTCCAGAGTCTAGTAGGACTCTTCCCTGTAGGGGACAGGAAGCTCTAACATAGTTTATAGTTAGTTGAAAAGATGTATAACGGTAACATCTTAGGTCTCTAGGTCTAGTCGACCGGGAAAAAATTACCTCCGGGGAGTACGGCACGTTCTGAGAATCCACAGATACAGTAATGCTCTGGTATACTTCCATCAGGACGACATGGCTTGAGCCCAAAAAACGGATTTTGAGCGAAGCGAAAAATCTATTTTTGGGTGAGATGGCCATGTCGTCCTGATGGACCCGCCCTTGCCTTTCTAAGAAAGGGCTGTAGGACCCCTCCCTACATACAGTATCTGTAGCACCTCGTGTACGCTACAAGGAATACAGATGGCGCCAGGATTGGCGCCAGGCACGCATACGAATCGGGGGATAGGGAAGCCTTGGGAGCGGCTCCCCTTTTTCTTTCCCGAATTCGTATCTCGTCAATCACCTGCTACGAGACGAAATCTCTGTCCAGGTTGTAGATTGCCATATGACGTGTCTAGAATACGTCCTCTGATGTGTCACGATATCCCTTTCACGAGGGATACTCGCTCCAGGAGTTAGAATTCTGGTACCTTAAGGTAAATTCTCTGGGAATATCGCCGTAGTTGTAATATACCCTAGGAAGCTACCCCATAGGAACTTCCATCAGGACGACATGGCCATCTCACCCAAAAATAGATTTTTCGCTTCGCTCAAAATCCGATATATATATATATATATATATATATACATGGTGCTAGGACAATTCGGTCCTGGACAATTCGGTCCCGGACAATTCGGTCCTGGACAGTTCGGTCACGGACAATTCGGTACTAGGACAATTCGGTACCAGGACAATTCGGTACCAGGCTTGTAATTTTTGAAATCAGGAAAATATGATATTCTTATATTATATATTATGAACTATTTATATTTGATATCACCTCAATACCTAACTACTTAATTTGGTTATTCACTAGTTGTTCACAAATAACATAAACAAGCCACCTAACTATTTTATTACTAAACGATTACGTTGGTAATTCCCTTAGTTTAAAAAAAAATATATATAAAGAAAACGACTTTATTAGTTTCTTTATTCCAGACTTTTTAGTGTAGTTTCACCCCATCATTCACACAATGGAGTCTTGCAACTGCATACAGTCGGAAAAAGGAAAAAGGAAATTAGTTGAAAAGGAAAACTACGTGTTCCAATAACATAAAGAAAATGCTGATGGTACGAAGATATATTGGCGTTGTGAAAGGCGGACTTGCAAAGCATGGCTTCACTCAGTTGTTAATTTTCATGCGCTCAAATATATTGGAAAACAAATTCATAGCACAACTGCAGCTGAAGTGAGTGCAAAAGTTGCTACTGCAAATATCAAGGAGGGACAATCACAAATCAAACATCTCGTTCAATTCTAACAGAAGAACTAGGATATTTAAATGAGTGCGCACTTACTGATATAACGAAACTAGCTCATATTAGTCGAAATATGAGACGACGGAGAAATATAATCAAGCAGAAAGAATGCAGTTCCTTAAAGCTATCGCTCATAATATAAAAGTTTAAATTTTTTATATACTTTTAACGACAAGAAATGTATAGTTTTTACTATTTTATTTCTATATGCATACTTTTAACATAAGAAATGTATGGTTTTTACCGTTTAATTTTATCGCACAAACAAGGATAATTCAATTAGACTTTTTTTTATATCTATCCTAAGAAAAGCAAAAAAAATTATTTTTAAAAGCAATGCATAGAACTGATAGGAATTTTAGAAACGATAAAAGTTGGAAAAATACTGTTTTTCCATATTATAAGAATTAATTGGTACCAAATTGTCCTGGTACCGAGTTGTCCTAGTACTGAATTGTCCGGGACCGAATTGTCCAGGGCCGAATTGTCCGGGACCAAATCGTCCGGGACCGAATTGTCCGGACACCATATATATATATATATATATATATATATCTATATATTATATATATATTATATATAAATACATATATATATATAAATATATATATATATATATATATAATTTATATATAAATACATATATATATATATATATATATATAAATATATATATAAATATATATATATATATAGATATAGATATATATATAGATATATATATATATATATATAGGTGTGTGTATATATATATATAATATATATAGGTGTGTATATATATATATA
>NC_090737.1:106639908-106669908 GCF_036898095.1 Palaemon carinicauda | reverse complement strand
ACTTTTCAATTGAAGCATAAGGTCTCTGTGCGACAATTCTTATTTGAGTACAGTTATTTGAAGTTAGTTTTCCAGAGATAATAATCCTTCGTTTTCTTCAAATAACTATATCTACAATCATTATTAACTCAGGGTTTGTCCTTCACTCATTATTTTAACATATTAGAACGGATACATATCACAATTATGTTGAAATGCATTTCCAATGGCATTGATATTTTTACATAAATATTCATATAGTATAGCACATTAGGGAAAGGCTGCTGTCTCGATTATTATTATTATAAACAGCACATCATCAGACATCCGAAGTGGTGGACCAACATTGCTTTTTATAACAGAGGGAAGATGGAATATAACTTTAAAGTAGCCTAACCTAAGATATGGTCATAGCCTAATTCAGAGCGAAGTCTAAAGCTCTTAAGCAATTGCTATCTGTTAGAGAAAAAGAATTTAACGGCTTCACATGGGGAGCACTGAAATCACCAACAAGCATGTAGGTATCTAAGATCCAAATAGTCAGAAATCAATAAGAGATTAGATAATCCATGTTTTAATCTGATAGATGACGCACAAATTATTTCTTTTGTGCTTGACACAGACTTTTATAACCTGAATGTCACGACATTCACATTAATAGCTGCACTTATGAGAAGCAGGTAGTAAGCCATACCAGAAAACCACCACTTCCCCAGCCGTAGGGTTGGCTTCCTCTTTCAAAATTATTGGTATCTTAAACCTGGTGTGTCGCACTTGAGGGACCAAAGTTTCAGAGCATAAGAAAATAATATGGTGCCTGAAGGCAGCTGCTGATTCTCTAAATGTTTTAATGGAGTACGCGAATATTGCAGTATACTAAACAGTGCTGCGGAAACCAACGACGAAATGGTCCTTGATTCTGTTCTATATTTCCAAAAAGATAACAAAATGAAATTTATAATAATTTTTAACATACTTCTTCAGCTAATCAAATTTAACGATGTCTGTATTAAAGAAAAAAATTTCTTCAACAAATTACTTTGTTCTATAAATCAATGGTTTTATTTTTTCTCACTTTTCCCAAACTTATTCTTACATCCATAATATATTGTTATCATTATACAACATATGATGCATATTCTTTGAAGTAATATAATCGAATGAGAGGAACAAAATCTTTCCTCTGATATAAAAATAGAATAATGGAGTTAGCAATTCTTAAAACGGTGATAGTTTTCATAATCTCTTAATTCACGAAAATATCAGAGAACATACAAAGTTTCAATAAAAAAAAAATGACATTAGTGCAAAGTTCTTATGCAGCAAAAAAAAAAAAAAAAAAAAAAAAAATATATATATATATATATATATATATATATATATATATATATATATATATATATATATATATATATATATATATATATATATATATATATATATATATATATATATATATATATATATATATATATATATATATATATATATATATATATACATCTTCATGCTCTACTAGTTATCTGCTCCTGCCTTGCTGGTTTGGTAAATTTATGTTTAATAATACCGTATATAAACAAACCTGTAACTTGCTGGGATATTCTGTAAAGAAAAAAAATATCTCATGACATATGAGAAAGAAAATAGGCTCTTCCCGCTGGTGCGAAAGTTAAGACCTTCGGATATTGGACAGAGTTTATCGTTCAAACATATCAAAGTCAACGTTTTATGAGTGAACTTAACATCGGTTGTCTTCCAGCACTATGTTATCAATAGTGATGGGGCTGTTTTATATGAAAAAATGAGAAAGTAAATTTCCACCTTCATGGTGGAGGCTTGTTTTAATCTACTTTAACGAAAGGGATTTAATCACTAGCTCTGATTTTTCTAAAGGAAGTATTAGGTGAAATTTATTTACTTTTAGCAAAATAATAAAAATATACAAAACCGATTTATAAATTACCGTTACTGATTATAATTTTTATAATTCTATATATTGTTGTGTAACCTTTACTTAAAAAAAACAAAAACTTGTAAATCAATTTTTAATAGTGCACGTGCTCTATATTAGATTTTGTTGGACTGATATATACATTTTAATATGTTCTATACTTTCTATAAGTCGATTGAACCATTCCTAATTTGTATTAATATTTCATTGCTCTAGGCAAATTTAGTTATTGATTTATTTAATGGTTCATACAAGCTTCGTTTCTTGATAAGACGGTACTCATTCTGAAGAAAAACTATCTTTGTGTCATAATTCCACTGATGTATCGAAAATTAACCAAAATAATAGAAAAAAATACATATAAATAAGAAAATTTTAATTGGAGGACCATATTATATAAACAAAGCAATAAAATTTATTCAAACTGCAATGATCCCCACATCGATCTCAATTTTAAGCAAGCTGTTAAGAAAATGTCAGTTCTGGAGTCATACATTTATAAAGATTGTTAAGTCATCATGCTCTCGCTTTATAGACCATGGTTTAATTGATATTGCTTTCTGACAATCTACGAAGTAAAATGGATAAATGGAAGATTAAAATCCTAATTGGAAAATTGGCTTACACTACAATGAGTTAGATTAGAAATTGATCCGATAATTTTCAAAGTAAAATTGGTAATTGTGCATCTCAGCATCGCTGATAATCAGCCGCTGGAGCGTCTGCAACACATGTTGCTGTATGCTGCCGTGTTACCTGAACGAGAAGAGAAGGGGTAGTTTTCTTACTTTTGATAAAACAAAAAAAACTCAAGTTCCTTTGGTACTTCTCCTACCATAGCCAAAATGTGTGTTTGCCTCAGTGCGTATATAAATACCTTTAATTATTAAAATATTCATTTTGTTCAACTGGATTTTGCTACACTGTGGGTTTCTTGCACGCAATTTAGCATTATATCATTCTTTTTCGGTTTTATACAACAAGATATGTTGCGCTTAATGCTTACCATTTCCCTCTGTTACCATGCGAAGGTAGCGCAGACAGCGATATCCTGGTAGACATGACATTAAGTAAAAGGTCTCCTGGCTGTTAGGCAGACCACGATATTTCCTAGGCACACATCGGAAACCTTTTGCTTAGAGGAAGGCTGGTTTATTTTCTGATGTTCACGGGATCCCCTAAATCATCTGAAAATCACATTTGCCTATTTTAAAAAAAGATAACATGATTATTTTGTCTTAGGTTTTAAGTGATTTCAACATTTCTAATCAGGTCGTAGAGTATAGTTGAGCAGAGTCTTGAATGCTTTCTCTTTATTTTCATATATTTTGATAAAATTTTAGAGAAATATATGTAGGTTTACTTATATGATAGTCATAATAATGATAGGACCCTCCATCACCAAGTTCAATTGTCTCTGTGTACTTTTATTATATGGGTGATGGACAATATTTGATACCAAATAACAGATTTTGAGCAAAGTTCCTAAAGGGTAGCTTCCTAGGGTATATTTGACTACAGTGATTTTCCCAGAGAATTTTACCTTAAGGTATCCAGAATTCTAACTCCTGGAGTGAATATCCCTAAATAAATCTAACAGGGATATCTCATAATAACAGAGGATGTATTCTTGACACGTCACATAGCTATCTTCACCCCGAACAGTATTAACGCTTCGAGGGGTTACAGTGACAAGAATCTGAAACGAGAGTGAAAAGAGAGCAGCTCTTAAGGAATCTCTCCTATTCCGTTTCCAGTGTGTATCTGATGAAGGCGGCAGCGCCATCTTTATTCCTTGTAGCGATATACAATGTGCTGCAGATACTGTATTATAGGGAGGGGTCGATAAGCGCTTTTTACAATAAAAGGAAGGATGGGTCCATCAGGACGACCTGGCTTCGCTCAAAATCCGTTTTTTGGGCTCAGTCCATGTCGTCCAGATGGAAGTTTACCAGAGCATTACTGTATCTGTGGATTCTCAACCAGTGCCGTACCCTCAAGAAAGTATTATCCTGGTCCATATAGACCTAGAAACCTATAATGTTACCGTCATACACCATTTCATCTAAGCATGAACTATGTTAGTGCTTCCCCTCCCCCTACAGGAAAGAGTCGTAATAGACTCTGGAAAAAGTCTCGAGGAATACATAATAACTATGAATGACAAAATGACAAGCTTGTATAGTGGTCTCACCTTATACATTATAAATCAAAGTTTGTATAAGAGTCACCAATGTCAGTATGAATTCCAGACATATCCCCTAATATGGGTACTCTTATTAACTATTGGATAATGGTTGTATCCGCAAGGAACCATCGCCGTAGGGAACAACGTCAACCCTTCCTGAGGAAGGGTTAAAGCGAGTGTATTTTTGCTTGAAGAAAGGAAAAATTTTTAAAGACATTCCATGATAAAAGTATCCATATTGTAATCTTAATGCTCAGTACATTTCTAATCAAATGAACTAGTTTATTAAAAAATTAACAAACACATATCAGATCAACATTTAAAAAATTTATAAAATGTGGACGATATCTGTTAAAGCATAAAGAAAACAGTCAACAGAAAATATTATTTCGTGTAACAGGAAACAGATTTGCCACTTCAATAATAGTACAGTCTATATACTATTTATATACACTAGCGTAAGAAACGCTTGGCACAAGTGTCCGTTTTATGGTATAGTTCACCAACGTCAATGGAACAGTTTGTAAGGACACGTTAGTGCCCTATTGCTCAGTGTGTAGTAACAGACTGTGACGACACACCCAGTCTCTTAATTAATCGTCCCAAATTAATTACACTGTTCCTGGCATATTTAAACAGAAGGTTAAAGAATTCTACCTGCTGCTACCATAGACCTCTTGAGTTTCTCCACTTGCTTCTCATAGTGCATAAAGAACACCTTGGATGACCACCAACCGGTGTACGAACAGAGATGTTCAAAGTCCATACAATTAAAGAAATTTTATGGAATAGGCAACTTTCCTCGGATCATGACTTACGGGCGTACTGTCTGGATCCGCTCTGCAAATAACACAGTTGAGTTTGACCCTTAGTTGTTTCAGAGATAACTTTAAACCCGAGGTTTCTCCTCTGAACAGCTGTCCTCCCATGAAGTCTGAAGTTGTATGAAGATAGACCTTTAGGCACTCCACTGGACATAAAGATGCATCTTCTTTCAGAGGGCATATTCTCTAGGGACCCCATCTGTTGGTGGGTAACTCGTTCTTGGTAAGAAATGTTGGGTCTGGAAATAAATTCAGTTCTCCCTCCAAGAACTCGATGTGGCCTTCCTCTCTAGAGATAGCCACAATTTCACTATCTCTGGCCCCCAAAGCGAGTACAAACAGAAATATGACTTTTAATTCAATTCCTTCTGAGCCCATTGCTCATTGTTCATTATTTATGCACAATGATGAATCTTATCTAATGACCATGAAATGGGTCTTGGAGGCGCTGAATACTAAGCCTAGCATGGGCTTTCGTAATTCATTAAGAACGTCGTTAGAAAGGTCAACCTGAAAGGCATATAGTATCTGTATTGTCAATGCAGACTAGCACAATAATATTGTGTTGGCTGCTAAACCTTGCTCATGAAGGTGAATGAAGAATGATAAATAGAAATCTGTCGAGATTTCTTTTGGTTTCTTCGCCTTGACAAAGGATATCCGCTTCTTCCCTAAATCCTCATATTGTCTTCTGGTTTTCTCAAAAAAGTCTAGACTTACTTTTGATATCCCGAATCTTTTTGTCATCGCTAAGGAGAGAGAATCATGATATGTAGATTCCGGGTTTTCTGTGGTGAAGCACAGACAGTCGACTTCTGTATTCGCTGAGACAGGGTTGGATCCGGTAGCGGTACGAACTTTAGTCGTAGTTCCTATGCCAGAGGGAACCAAACGCTGTTTGGCCACTTGTGGGCCACTATCTCCGCTTTCCCTTTGAAGGATCTAAGTTTGTCGAGGATCTTGTAAAGGAGGTTGTGCGGAGGGAACAGATAAATACTGGACCATCTGTTCAAGTCTAGGGATATAGCGCCCACTGCCTCCGCTAGCGGATCCTCGTATGGGAACACATAACATTCTATTTTCTTGTTGTCTTTCGCTGGAAAGAGGTCTATCTGTAGCTCCAGGACTTTACTCGAGATGAAGGAGAACGATCCTGCGTCTAGGGACCATTCTGACTCTATTGGTGTAAATCTGGATAGAGCATCCGCTATCACGTTGCGGAACCCTTGAATGTGAACTGCTGACAGGTGCCATTTCTTCCTTTCCGCCAAACAGAATATGGCCAACATCACTTGGTTGATTTGAGGTGACCTCGACTCTTGTCGATTCAGACATCTTACTATCACCTCGTTGTCTAGAACCAATCTTATGTGGGTCGAGTGGCGAGGAGATACTTTCTTTAGTGTCGGAAGTACTGCCATGGCTTCTAGAAAGTTGATGTGAAAGGACTTGAAAAGATTGGACCAAGCTCCTTGGACTTTTTTCTGATGAGATTGACCTCCCCAGCCTTCCCTTGAAGCGTCTGTGTGGATAGTCACTGACGGGGGAGGAGGTTCAAGAAGTATTGATTTCTTCAATTGCTTCGCATTAGACCACGGCTTGAGAAGCGTTCACAGTCGAGTCGGTAGTGGTCTCATTTGATCTCTTCGCAATTTTGATGCATATTTTCTCCAGACTCCTGTTGCATCCTTTAGCTGTGCTCTTAGCACTGGATCTGTTATCGAAGCAAACTGTAGAGAGCCCAGCACTCTCTCCTGTTCGATTCTTGATATCGGTTTGGATTTCAATAGTCTCTTGACAGATCCTGCTATTTCTTTCCTCTTCTTCCCAAGAATGGAAAGTCGATATGACTCCAAAGTCAGGTGGATTCCCTACCACTGAAATTTTTGATCTGGAGATGGTAGAGACTTTTTGATGTTGATCTTGAATCCCAGATGTTCCAGGAACTGGATCACTACCTTGGAGGCTTGCATGCATTCTTTCCTGGATGCTGCCCACACCAGCCGGTCGTCCAAGTAGGCCACTCCTTGGATCCCCTTTAGGCATAATTGATGGACGGCTGCATTCGTAAGCTTCGTGAAAATCCTTGGGGCTATGTTTAGCCCGAAAGGTATGGCTCTGAAGGCGTATTGTTTTTTATGTAACTTGAAGCCTATGTAGGAGGAGAGGTGACGATTAATTGGTACGTGCCAGTAAGCGTCAGACAAGTCTATAGAGACGGTATATGCCCTTTTGGGAGGTAGGGTCCTTGCGTGTTGAAGTGTGAGCATTCTGAACTTGTAGTTCACTATGAACTTGTTGAATGGCGATAAGTCTAGAATGACTCGGAGTTTTTCTGAGTCCTTCTTTGGAACACAAAACAGCCTTCCTTGGAACTTGATGGACTTAACTTTTTGGATTACTCTTTTTTCTAAGAGCTCTCAGACATATTCTTCCAGAACGGGGGTGAGTGTTGGAAAAATTGAGGAAATTGAGGTGGAGGACTGCTCCAGCTCCAACCCAGTCCATTCTTTATTAGGCTGTAGGGCCAGGGATCGAAGGTCCAACGATCCCTAAATAGAAGTAGTCTGCCTCCTACTGGAAGCATCTCACTTCTGCTGTTGTGGACCTGGGGCCTTGCCTCCTTGACCGTGTCCTCCCCTGGATTCCCTTCCCTTTGAAGGGCGTCTAGAAGAACCACTGGCTGTTCCTCTAGCTTTTGAACGAAAGGAAGAAATCTGCCTTTCGAAGGCTGGGTTAAAAACTGGCGACTGTGCCGCCACTTGTTGAAGTACCAGCCAGTACGTGGTTGGAGGATGTGCCACTATCTGAGGCACCGCGGTAGCAGGAAGTTGTTGTTGTTGCTCTCGGTAGGGTTTAGCCGGCAGAGAGGATAGGCTAGGCCTTTTTGTCTTCTTCTTGGGTTGGGGACCCTCATCCGGAGAAGACTTTTTCTTAAGATCTAAGCCCCACTTTTTGAGAAGGTTCCTATTCTCCGTGGCGGCCTTCTTCTTAACTGTGGCCTGATGGGTTTTGGCCACTACCATGAATATGAACATGTCCTGGTTCTTGGGGTCACTTGCCATCATTTCTAATGTCGTTTGCAATGATATCTATGCCGCAAGGGTTTCTTTCGTCTCTTGTTCTCTGCGCAAGAGAAACTCCGACAGCTTTGAAAGTTCCTCACTAAACTGATGTTCAGCAACATCAGCTTCTAGCTTCCTGACTGAGAAGGTAAGGTGTACGTCCTTCCAGTCTTCTTGGTCCAAGGGCAAGGTCAGATATAACAGCTTGCACTCCTCCAAGGAGGGGAATGGTTTCCCTACCTCTACTGCCTTTAAGGCTGCCTTATATCCCTTTTCCATAAAGGGAAAGGCTCTGGTTGGAGAGGCCACAAAGGAGTGAAGGCGGGCACCTTTGAGTTTGTGAAGCCCCTCTCTTTCATCGAGCTCGCTAGTAAAACCTGTGCTTTACTGTGGTCAAGAACTATGACCTCCTTCGGCTCCGTCTCATCCTTTGAGGATGGCTCCTTCCTAAGATGGACATAGCAGTCCGGGTAAGAGTCTTTGTTAGGCAAAAATTCCACCTCTTCCAGGGGAACTGATCCCAACTTTTCTGATATAACAATCTTCCCGGTTGTCATTGGCATATGTTCGGCATACCTCCAAAGATTGGTCGCTTATGGGGCCCACGTGATGCTGGAAGTCTACGTATCTCCAGTTTCATTGCAGCTTTCTTTTCATCATTCTTCTTTTGTATTTGTTGAATCATCTCAACAATAGAAGAAAGAGTCCTTCCAGGTCATCTGGGATAGCAGACGATGTAGAGGGAACAGGTTCTGGGGCCGGAACCTATGTAACCGACACCACGTTGATTTCTTCCTCTTCTAATTCAGGATCCTGGGACAGCTCCTCCTCCTGACCTTCTCCTAGAAGGTCCTTCTCTGTATATTCCGACACCTCCGACCTCCTATCGTCCATTTGGATGTCTTGAAGGGGTGCCCAGACTTCAGATTCTACCGGATTCTAGGCAGTTGGTATCTCCTCCTGAGGCTGAGGAATGACTGCATCAGCCGATGCCTTAGGGAAAAGGTAGGCTTTCATCTTCTCATTTTGAAGGTAGGGGCCTGAAGTGTTTTTCTAGAAACCCCTCACCCAGGATCATGATATTTCCCTGGCACCATCCCTTGACACCGTCGACTTAGGGGTGTCAAATGCCTCGGTGATCAGGTTAGAACATATGGTACAAACCTGAGGCTCCCAATACCGGAGATCACCTTTGGAGGCTGCACATGCTGCGTGCCTCCTGCATAACTGATGTCCACAGAAGTTCTTGCTGCTGACATTACAGAACATACTCCCGCACTTCGGATGGTCCTCATGTAAAGAGAAGGAAATCCATGAGTATCAAGTGGAGGCTTTTCACTTATATTAAAACATGTAGCTTACACAGTAAAGCTATAAAGGAAAGAAGGAAAGGCACATGCACATATTTCCTGCCCAGCCAATTGCTGTAACCTCCCAAGATATTAAAACTAAGGGTAATTCTTATTCTAGAATACCTTATGTAATTTCCTAAGCGGAAAGCTAAGGTGTAGCTCACACCTTGAAATAAAGTTTTAATGTACGGGATAGACTGAATTTAGTAAGAACTCACTATTGTACGATCTCAACAAAAGGCTGTACAAGATAATATGAAGTATGTTAGAAGAACTTTAGTTTTACAACAAACTCTGTACTGTATTTTTATTAATGCAGTGTGTACTACACCACAAATATAGCAACTACTGTACATCGCATGCTGCTGTGCCAGCCAGCACGCGCCGGCACGTGCCCGCCGGCATTTACCTCTGTATAGTTCAAAGATATGCTACCCTTAACTAATAGGCGACAGGTCACTGGTTCGCAAATGTGTGCCGGCCCGCAACTTAAAACAATAGCACCCGGCTGCTGGCCGCTAGTCGTAGTGGCCAGCAGATTTCAGGATGTGTTTCTACTGTTGGCAGGCAAATGTAGCAATACCTATGCCTGTCGGCAGTGACTACAAACCAGAGAACCTCTACCTGCCCGGCGGACGGGCTAGGAATACAAAACACTAGTAAGAGAAACAGTATGGATGTAAGGTTATAAGGTGGCAGTACCATACAACCTTCCATCCAGAAAGAGTGAATATATGGAAGGGGAGAATGTAGCATTCAGGCTTCCTATAGATCAATAGCGTGCCGGACTCTACCAGCAGACAGGGAAGGGAGACCAAGGGAGGTCTGGGGTTCACTCTGCTGAAGAAAAAGGGTCTCTGCAGGCCGGCAGAGACCTGAGCCGGTCCTCCATCCTAACCTACATTAGGTACGGAAGTAGAACTACGGCCAAGAGATGCAATGGCTAAGCCATCACTAAGAAAGAAAGGGGGGGGGGAGGGATAAGGGTCCTATAAACTTCGTTCTATTATGAAACACACCAGCAGTTAGGAAAGCTCATCCTATCCTAGAGTTGTCTATTAGGGAGGAAGACTGGCAATACTTGCTATCCTCTTCCATACGAGAACAAAGTTAGGTTTATTTATTTCACCGGGCAACGGAGAAAACTCATTCTCCAGCCCAAGCATAACAACACAGGAAAGTCTGCTAGACCACTAGAGGAAGGAATTATCTCGTACAGAATCCTTTAGATGTGGACTAGGGAAACAAAGCCTCCTGTGTCTGCACCTAACCTAGCAAAGGAAATTCATTCTTTATGCTAGGAAGACGCAGACCACAGACTAGAAACTCTGATGTTCTGCCCCAACCCAAAAACCAGTCACTCCGGTTACCAGGTCAGGACAGACATATCCTAGTATAGTTATACTTGAATGTTATTCAGATAGAACTGCTAGGACTAAGCCTAAGGCTTACTCGGAGGGAGAGAGGGGTTGAACTTAGTCTCTGGAGGAGAAAAGAACAATCGGCGATGTGCGAAAGTATACTACAGCCTCATAGGCTACTAGCCTAGGTGCGGTGAGAATCGATTACCTAAGTCACCGAAACTCTCTTGCATAAAATCTTGGAGAAGAAAATTCAGCAATATCTTACATGTATAAAATATTTGCTATAGCTTCAATAACATAACACTCGGAAAACTTATATCATGCATGAAAGTACTAGGGCCAGACGCCTAGGCTACTAAGCCTCGCGAAGGGCAAGATCGGTTACCTAAATCATCCGAACTAAAAACTAACGGCATCATATAAGAATTCCTAGAGGCTTTATATAGCTATATTTATTGAAGCATAATAACCAGGAACGTCGCTCTAGCTAACTAAATGACCCATGCATAGCGAGCCAGAGCATCCAGGATGCCTCCGGTAGGCAACAGCTCTTGTTAACGTTAAAATCACTTTTTGATTCAATCCAAAACGACAAGAGCATACATTTATACAAAGTAAAGATAATACTCAACTTTCCAGAGACAGATGAGGCCGGAGAAGGAATCATAATGTTGAATTATATCCAAAATTATGAGAGAACACGAGGGAAAACACCGAGTAGTAGAGCTACACGAAAAGGAATAAAGATGGCGCTGCCACCTTCATCAGATACACACTGGAAACGGAATAGGTGAGATTCCTTATGAGCGGCTCTCTTTTCATTCTCGTTTCATATTCTTGTCACTGTAACCCCTCAAAGCGTTAAAACTGTTCGGGGTGAAGATAGCTATGTGACGTGTCAAGAATACGTCCTCTGATATTATGCGATATCCCTGTTAGATTTATTTAGTGATATTCGCTCCAGGAGTTAGAATTCTGGATACCTTAATGTAAAATTCTCTGGGAATATCACTGTAGTCAAATATACCCTAGGAAGCTACCCTTTAGGAACTTCCATCAGGACGACATGGCCTGAGCCCAAAAAGAAAGTTAATCGGCTTTGGGTATGAGGTCACTATTTACAAAACTGTTCATCAACTTTGTGTTATACATTTTTTTTATATAAGAGCATTTATATCAAAGACTAAGATACCTTTACTTTTAATTAAAATCATATTACCTGTAAGAATCTAAAAAAAAAAAAGCTAATGCATTGAAGAGAGGTACAACCTTTGTTTTATGGGCAAAAATGAGTCTTCACGGTTGCGCTATGATACCGAATACGTGTCTGATTCATGATTCATATTACAAGTTAAGGCCGAGTTAACAGCTCAATCCATTTTTTTTACTAGCGTTCACTACTGTACCATCCCTGTGTGCAAGTTATTTACATGGCAAAGGGTTGATGGTTGGGGGAGCCATGAGAACTGAGCGGTAAGTCATCATCAGCCATTGTCTTCATCTCTTTATAATAGTTTGGGTGGGGAAACATCCTGGGCTGGTCTTTATAATATTGATCCTGCTACTCACGGGGAGACTTGAAACCTTTAAAAAAGACAATACGGAATGAAGCACACCGACGAATTCCTCATATATAACAGCTTTCTTAAACTCTTTTAATTTAAGCAATTCTTAGAAAGTTTTGTATCCCTTCCATTTATCGCATAGTATACCACAAAAACTAAGATTTATTGCTCTATTTAAAATGTTACGGAAAGGGTTGTTTGAAAAAAGGGCCGAAGGCAAATATCCTGGCTAAAGAAATGAGTTGCATAATTTTCTAATAAGGATGCCTTACCAATTGGCCAACGGTTTAAATTTTGTGGTATATATAGAATCTTTACTATTAGAGCTGGAAAAATAGGAGAGTAGCTTCATGTCCATGTCTTTGTCTCTCGATCAAAAACCACTGACCATTTCCTTTCAATAGTTTTTTATATTCTATTAAAGATGCTTTATAATCAGTTTAACTAAGCCTGATAAAACTAATTATTGCTTAATTACCTAATGACTATGGAATGGATATATCTAACATAATTTAAGGATATTTCTTGGATACTACAAACTTAATAGAGACAACACCGAAATAGATAAGAATCAATTGCGTTATTGGCTAACATTTATGGTAATTAATCAATCTCTCTCTCTCTCTCTCTCTCTCTCTCTCTCTCTCTCTCTCTCTCTCTCTCTCTCTCTCTCTCTCTCTCTCTCTCTCTCTCTCTCTCTCTCTCTCAAATAACAGAGTTCATCGAATATCCTTTGTCTTGAATACTGTTTATTTGTTCAATTTTATTCTCTTGTTCCAAGCGTAGCTATACAATTAAGGAAATGAGATCAATTAGGTATTATTATGTGCTGGTGCTTATAACTTCCGTCTACTCTAATTAGAAATGTATTTTCTTTGGAAATTTCATTTATTTGTATATTCAATTAAGGCATGATTTGGAGGAATAATAGCTTCTCTGAAACTACATCATTACTCTCACTGTATTTATGATATCTTATTGGCGGGGTATGGATTATACAATATTGTCATCGATTTACCCATGAAAACTTGAGAATATCAAACAGTATACATATAATTTTTCAGATGAATATATGAAGATAAAATTTTAATCAAATATATGATTTGAAATAAAAATTCAATATGTGACGTGTCAAGAATACGTCCTCTGATATTATGCGATATCCCTGTTAGATTTATTTAGGGATATTGGCTCCAGGAGTTAGAATTCTGGATACCTTTATGTAAAATTCTCTGAGAATATCACTGTAGTCAAATATACCTTAGGAAGCTACCCTTTAGGAACTTCGATCAGGATGACATGGCCTGAGCCCCCCCAAAAAAATTAATCGGCTTTGGTATGAGGTCATTATTTACAAAACTGTTAATAAACTTTGTGTTATACTTTTTTTTATATAAGAGCATTTATATAAAAGACTTCGATACCTTCACTTTTAATTAAAATCATATTACCTTGAAGCATTTCAAAAAGCAAATGCATGGAAGAGAGGTAAAACCTTTGTTTAGTAGCCAAAAATGAGTCTTCGCGGTTGTGCTATGATAACGAATATGTTTCTTATTCATGATTCATAGTGCAAACTAAGGCCGAGTTAACAGCTTAATCCCTTTTTTTACTAGCGTGCACTACTGTACCATCCCTGTGTGCAAGTTATACACATGGCAAAGGGATGATGGTTTGGGGAGCCATGAAAACTGAGCGGTAGGTCATCATCAGCCATTGTCTTCATCTCTTTATAATAGTTTGGGTGGGGAAACATCCTGGGCCGGTCTCTATAATGTTGATCCTGCTACTCGCGGGGAAACTTGAAACCTTTAAAAAAGATAATACGGAATGAAACACTCCGACGAATTCCTCATATATCACAGCTTTCTCAAACTGTTTTAATTCAAAAAATTCTTAGAAAGTTCTGTATCCCTTCCATTTATCGTATAGGATTCCACAAAAACAAAGATTTATTGATCAATTTAAAATGTTACGGAAAGAGTTGTTTGAAAAAAGGGCCGAAGGCAAATATCCTGGCTAAAGAAATGAGTTGCATAATTTTCTAATAAGGATGCCTTACCAATTGGCCAACGGTTTAAATTTTGTGGTATATATAGAATCTTTAGTATTAGAGCTGGTAAAATAGGAGAGTAGCTTCATATCCATGTCTTTGTCTCTCGATCAAAAACCACTGACCATTTCCTTTCAATAGTTTTTATATTTTGTTAAAGATGCTTTATAATGAATTTAACCAAGCCTGACAAAACTAGTTATTGCTTAATTACCTATTGACTACGTAATGGAAATATCTAACATAATGGAGGGAAATTTCCTAGATACTACATAGTTAATAGAGACAACACCAAAATAAATAAGAGTCAATCGCGTTATTCACTAAAATTTATGGTAACTATTCTCTCTCTCTCTCTCTCTCTCTCTCTCTCTCTCTCTCTCTCTCTCTCTCTCTCTCTCTCTCTCTCTCTCTCTCTCTCTCTCTCTCAGATAACAGAGTTCATCGAATATCCTTTGTCTCGAATACTGTTTATTTGTTCAATTTTATTCTCTTGTTACAAGCGTAGCTATACAATTAAGGAAATGAGATCAATTAGGTGTTATGATATGCTGCTGCTTATAACTTCCGTCTACTCTAATTAGAAATGTATTTCCTTTGGAAATTCCATTTATTCATATAATTAATGCTTTCAATTAAGGAATGATTTGGAGGAATAATAGCTTCTCTGAAACTACATAATTAATCACTGTCTTATGAGTTACTCTCATTCTATTTATATTGTATTTGTGGGGTATGCATTATACAATATTGTCATCGATTTACCCAAGAAAACTTGAGTATATCAAACAGTATTTTTATAATTTTTTAGATGCATATATGTAGATAAAAATTTTAATCAAATATATGATTTGAAATAAAAATTCAATGCATTCTACTATGTTTATGAAAAATAATATAACAAATCTCTTCTTAGGCATATCCTTATTAGTTAAAGTTATGAACCATTTTTTTCCATTAATTAACGTTTCATCAATTCATTTGTATGAGCTTAATTTATGTATGTATTATAGGATTTTCATGTAATTTTATTAGGCAACATTATTGGTATAACTGATGAAGGATAACGTCATTACGTCATTAATGATCACCCACCTTCTATGGTATCACATGTACAAGCACTGCCATATTTATAATATAGCCAAAAATAGAAGGCAAAATAATAATAATAATAATAATAATAATAATAATAATAATAATAATAATAATAATAATAATAATAATAATAATAATAATAATAATAATAATAATAATATATAATAGGTTGGCATGGGCACCAGACACCAGTTAAGATACTAGTGCTGAAGAGATATTGAGTCCTTCGATATGCAAGTCAGTACTACAGTGATTCCTTCTCTCTGGCTTTAGCTCATTTTCCTTTGCCTACAAATAATCCGAATAGCCTGGCCTATTCTTTTCACATTCTCCTCTGGCCTCATACACCTGAAAACAATGAGACTACAAAACAAATATTCTTCGCTCACGTAAATACTCAAAAAACAACCCATTGCTCTCTAGGCATGTGTAACGTCATAGCCTCTGTACAATTTTCTTTCAATGTTTTGGAGTAACTTTCTCTTCCTTGAGAGCACACTCGATTACACTAATCTCTCAAGTTTCTCTTACTCTAGTTTTCTTGAATTTTTACTGCTTATATTTAAAAGACCTACTTTAATGTTATCTCTATTCTTAAAATATCCTATTTTGATTGTTCTTTACTTCTCTTATAGTATATTTATTTTATCATATCCTATCCTTACTGCTCTACTTTTCACTCACGGAGACATTGGGCTTATAGAGTCCTGATTTTCCAGCTAGGGCTGAAGCTTAGCTAATAATAATAATAATAATAATAATACTAATAATAATAATAATAATAATAATAATAATAATAATAAAAATAATAATAATAATAATAATAATAATAATAATCAGAATATACAACACAAATGATAACAGTATTATTTTTTCATTCTTAAGGAAACTTCTAAAGTACATTATCAGGATGATCAAGAATCTTTGTATACGTAATATTTTGTTTTTAATATTTAAAACCATTCGGTATTTCACGTATATAATTTCAACTTTTAGCAGAACTAGGAACCATCCCTCTTTACTTATGTGCTTTGAATGTAAATTTCTATTTTAGTTATAAATAGATATTTCAAAACTATAAAGCATGTCAATTGATAGGCAAATGAGCTAATTTTAGGGTGTGGAAAATGTTTCCCTTTGCTGTAAGGTATTCCACTGTTTTAACTTTCTAATATATTCTATATTGTTTTACTTTCCCCAAGTTTCTTTATATGATCTGTAATAAGGGGCATGTAATTACCTTGAGATAATTTCCTACAAGTTAGAGGAATCTGCCACTTTTTAAATCATTCGCAATGAAAAAAATAGTTCTCAAGCATACATATTAAGTTAAAAATTAGTAGATTCTTGTTTCATCATGTAAATTGGTAATACACTTAAGCATAAGCAATCTTATCTTCGTCTAACCATAAGTCTAGATAGTCTTATCTATTCCTTATACATTCTACTCTCTTCACATATATCTAGCATTACTGAGCATAATACATCGTACACTCCAACCTGAATAGGTTGCAACTAAGTTTGTCTAGTGGCTGTTGATATTTAGCTATGGTGAGAAGCTCTTCTAGGGGAAGGGCACTTTTAAATCAGACCAATATTTACCAGTCTTAAATTTTAGGTCCCAAAGCTTCAATTGATAGAAAAAAAGATGTACACTAACTTATGAAGAGGTTACCTTAATTCATTATTCATCATTATTAAATTCCTATATATCCATGTCTATGTTATCATTTCTATATTTATTTTTATTATTAACACTTCAATACTGAACGTGACCAGTCAAGATTAATGTTAAATATTTAGACAAATATGCACAAACGCATGCATATAAAAAAAGTTGGCCATTCCTTACGAGTAGCATAACAAGAAAGATATATATATATATATATATATATATATATATATATATATATATATATATATATATATATATATATATATATATATATATATATATATATATATATATATGTATGTATATTTATTTATTTATTTATTTATATGTCTGTGTGTGAAATAAATCTCATCTTTAATGTGAGACAAAAGCAATTAAAATACCATCCCATGCCTAAGTGTTCCATAAATGTCAGTTATTGAGATTTGTTCCGATATAAACTTCACATTCAAAGTTGACGTTAGTTCGATATTGACTACAAGTCCTTTTGAATTGACTGCGATATCCGTAAAACGAATTGGCGTTTCTGTGTCAGTGAAATCAATAGCAGTACACAGAGCAAATTCTTGTGCTGATTTTTACAAGGAGATTTTATAACCACTTGCTTAACAGGCTTTGTAGTCACCGATATTCTGAGAAAGCTATAATTTCAACTGTATTAAATCTAACTTTCCAGATAATATTAATATCTGTACAACCTATATATATTTATATATATATATATATATATATATATATATATATATATATATATATATATATATATATATATATATATATATATATATATATATATATATATATATATATATATATATATATGTATGTATATATATATATATATATGGTTCGTTTGCAAATAAAGCCAATCGGCTTTGATGTGCTTCCGAGCATGGACTGGATGAGTTTTTCTTATATCACCCTCATTTTTCCTTTAATTTGTACACACATTTGGAGAAGTATATTTTAATTTCCAAGACAACTGTTCAATAAATACATATCTTTTTGTTTATATTACACACTATTTTTTATGTGTATTTTTTATGTATATTTGTGTGATTTTGACTCGCATAACTCAAAACTATTCGACCGGATCTCCAAAAAAATTGTTGCAATATTTGGACTGAACCAGGAACCATTTGATTGGATTTAGAGAGGGATTGAGTTATAAATTAGGTTAAATTAAAAAAAAAGAAAAAAAAAAAAAACGTCATAAATGTCTCTTGGCTATATGGTGGATGTATTTTTTTTTCGGACTTGCATGAAACTAGCGTCATATTTTCCATAATTCAATTACCTATATTATGATTTTACTGTGATTGCATCCAAGGGCAGAGTCAAAGTAAAAGAAAAAAAATTTTAAATATTAATAATACTAATGAATGAAATGAAAAAAAAAAAAATTCCGATGATTATTTGGATTTTTTATCCTAGTTGCATGCTACTAGTGCCAAAGTGTAGATAATTTAGTTGCCAATCTAATAATATGCAATGTGATCAAGGTTAAGGTCACAAGAAATCCAACATATGGTTTTACTACATCGTGGTGCAATCGTGGTGGGTTTACTGTCAATAATTATAAGACAATTTTATTAGTTCTTAGAAGAGATTGGTTAAGGTCAAGGTCACAAAAAGGGCAAACACATCTGTTTGCCACATTTTTATCCAATTTGCATGGAACTAATTGAAAAAAAAAAAAAATCATTAGCATATCTTGTTAGGGGGCATTAGCGAAGGTATGCACTCAACAAAGTGTCCTTTCAAGATGTAATTATTTCTATTCCGGAAAAAAAGAGGGTTACTATCAGTTTAAAAATTGACTGTTCCCCATTTTCTCCTTTCGCATGATATTCCTTCGGATAAGTGTATATTAGAAGGCTGAATTAGAAATATAATGAACCACCTTTTTATAAAAAACAGTATTTCAGTGTGAAATTTACCGATTTCTAAAATGTTCACAACTATATAATATTGTCAAAACTTATAAAAGGTATACAAATTCACACACGCGCACACACACACACAAAGCCAAAGAATCACACACATACACACATATGTGTATATATATATATATATATATATATATATATATATATATATATATATATATATATATATATATATATATATATATATATATATATATATATATATATATATATATATATATATATATATATATATATATATTCCCCTTAAATAACTTGAAAGACATATGTTACCCTTATTATCTCCAACAAAAAATCATGTAACAAGTTATATAGCCCAAAGGCTTCATTATGATTAGGTAAATAAAAAAAAAAATGATAAATGGACACTGATTGTATTGAACTTTTCAATTATGCAGTGCGTAAATGCCTTTTTTTTCCTATATGTAACTCCAACAAATATTTTTTTTATTTTTTTGCTAGACATGTTTGAATAAATTCTTTGAATATATCATTCATAAAATGGCAATAAATTTATATCTTACATAATACTGCTAACTATGCTAAATAAAGTTTTTTCCTCTTCCCTAACCTTAAAAAGTGAAGCAATTCAAATAACACATTTTAGGTTACATTCAACGATGCCGAAAGCAGGATGTAATTTTTCTGTATTTACTTTCTTTAAGTGAGTGTTTGTAACATAGAACACAAGAGAATATCAATATTCAAAACAGGATGGTAAATAAAACTTCGAAAGTTGAACCTTTTCTGGAAAGATGCAGGCGTGGGCGAAGGGTCAAAGGAAATGATGAGTAATATTAATTTGGTTTCGTATGGCAACTTTAAAATCACAACTATTGAATTTATAAACAGGGGAGAATTTAAGCCTCTCCCATGTAATGGAAAATGGTATTTACGTTCAAATTGCCAAGTATAATGTAGAAGATTCTAATTGTTAAGATAATTACCGATATCGGTATTGTTATACGAAACGAGTCGATTTTGAATATACAATTGATTTGGATAATATTGTTTTAAAATATAATATTTCACTTGCTTAGATTTCATAATAAAAAAAATCATGCATTGAAGCTGAATTTTACTATGAAACCAATACGCTTAAACCTAGTGATTGTTTCAAGATTCTGCCTAACTTGAATCTGCCTAGTCCGTATTTGCACATACTGAGATATCTTAAAATATGAGAGAGAGAGAGAGAGAGAGAGAGAGAGAGAGAGAGAGAGAGAGAGAGAGAGAGAGAGAGAGAGAGAGAGAGAGAGAGAGAGAGAGAGAGAATATTTTACGAATGTCTAATTTTAAAAAATCACATTCACCGACTAACGAGAATCTTCTAATTTTATATCTACCTTTAGAATAGGAGAAGTTCCGAGAACATAGTAAAATTCTTTAAAAGCGACCATGAAGATCACCAAAAGGACAGAATTCTCTCATAAAAGTAACAGTTTTTTTTCTTCCCAAAAATTAAATAATAGATTTCTTAAATCAACTCAACATGAAACTGTCAAAACAACCAAACCAATTTCACTTTACAGTAGCATATATTCTACTCCGGAAAGTTACGTCGTCCGTGAAAATATGGGTAAGCGGCCTAGATAAGTAGATTTTTATTGACCGTAAAAGATGACCATATAAGGTACAGTACTCCTATTTTGGGTATATATACAATTTACTTCTTAGTAAAAGTAACATTTACCTTTTGATGTTTTTCTATTTATTTTAATTGTTGATTTACGTTAAGGGAAAGTTTTGAATAATCATTGTCATTTTCGTTAATCCCTATATTAGTTATATTGGTATTTTCATTGCCATTCTTGTTGTTGATGATACATAATTTCGCCATAATTCAGGCAGTGAATAGATTAACTCCTTTTGCCAATGACACTGATATCATTAATTTGATTATTAATATTACTTGATCAACGTTGCTGCTTTTTTTTTTTTTTTTTTTTTTTTTTTTTTTTTTTTTTTTTTTTTTTTGATAAAGCGGTATATCCTTAATAGCAAGACCAAGAATAGAAGAACCAACTTAGAAACTTGAAATAAACAACAACATTGACGGCAGCTGAGACATGGCTTAACCAACACCACTTTACAACTACCAACACAAACATGATGAAAATCTGATGGAAATGCGTGATGTGAACTGGATGTTCTACTTTTGTTAATAAACAAGAAGTTATTGGCTGCCCACATTAAAACATGCGCCTTTCCTCTTCACCAGAACGGTATGTAAATAAAATATGGTGATAATGATAAACATTCCAGAACAATAAATGTTACTCTTTTATGTGCAAGCTAGTACCATAAAAAATAGAAATATAGTACATATGTTATAAAATACTTCTATAGCTCCGGCATACTCGGAATATTGCGTATTGCGTATTTATCTAAAAGAAAAAAAAAGACTATTAAATCTACAAAAAAGATATATATATATATATATATATATATATATATATATATATATATATATATATATATATATATATATATATATATATATATATATATATATATATATATATATATATATATATATATATATATATTTCAATAATCATACACTTAGTAGCGAAAAATGAAGTCATCTAGACGAACTCTTATTTTATGAAAACTTTCAATAGTTATTATAGTTTATAATTTTGGAAAATTCTGTTATATTTTCTCTTTGTGCTCAAGACAAAAATGCGTTAGGTCACAGGAATAAAAATACCCATGAACAAAAGAATCTGTTAATTTTACATTAAAAAAAAAAGAAAAAACAAGAAAAAAATTTCACAAATAAATGAACATCCCTTTCTTTTCGATATGAAGGAAAATAGCAGTCGTATATCAACAAATGTTCAATGCTTCATGCATTATCTAAGAGGTAAAAGTGTATCCCAATTTGGTTGATTAATTATACATGCCTTCCCTAGAAACAGTTTCATGGATAAGAACTAATCTCCTTAATTGATATGCATCTATTTTACGTAAATAATATGGAAACTCAGGTGCTTGTTTCTTACGCATCATCTCATAAGATGGAACAAATATTTCTGTTCTTAGAAAAGTGAAATCGGCATATATGTAGGCGGCTGAATTTCTTGGTAAAGGTCTTCCGCTTTACTGTAAATACATTAGTCTTAGGGAAAACAATATAAAGATTTAAGAGTAGATAATAGTTAAAATATTTCTACTGATCTTTAGTCTATGCAATTCACTAGGGGAAATAAAATAGGTTCATGTATATTATATCAACACAGACATCAGAAAGGAAAAACAATTCACTTCAAACAATAACACATGCAATCGTTTCTATTCCACTGCTAGGAAAAAGTATTAGACATGTCAATATTCAAGTCTGGGATTTAGTTAATTTTCATCACATCTCTGCCCAGTATATAATAGTTGAAGTTTGAGACTTTATTCTGAACGGTCACAGGATACCAACCTAGTACAGCTTTTCTAATCATGGTGATACACACGCCCTTTTTAGTCACGTTTTAATTTTCACAGAAAGAAAACGGCACACAAACACGCACATACACAGATGTGTGTGTATATATATATATATATATATATATATATATATATATATATATATATATATATATATATATATATATATATATATATATATATATATATATATATATATATTCATATATATATATATATATATATATATTATATATATATATATATATATATATATATATATATATATATATAGTGTATCTTTGGAAAAAAATATAAAATGCGCTTATAAATACAAAGGCCAATAAAAATCAGGAATAATTCATCTCTTTTTTTTTTTTTTTTACTGGCATCCCTTTAATCCTCTAAATTCGGTGTCATTTTTTCTGATATACATTCTTACCATCGTCAGAGGATATAATCCTTTTCAATTATCAAATATACAATTAATCAGAATAGTTTTGTTTCAACTGTTTGTTTTCCTGGACAAGTTGATGAGATAACTAATCCTAAACGATATGTGAATGTACAAATTGCATTATGTAAGTTGTATCATTCAACATATTTAGACGCTTTGTGGGATGATGTTAATCATTGCATATAAGAGAAACTGGTTTGAATATATTTTTTTTTCTGTCATGGTAGCACGTAACTATTAAGAAAGGGGGAATAATTATTTCTCGTTAAGAGGGAATCTACATCAACCAACAATTTTTTTTTTTTTTTTTTTTGGGGGGGGGGGCAGTTTGCTGACCTCGGTGAATTATCCTTTTAGGGATATTTTCAACCCTCCCAAAAATTAAATAAACATCGTCCTAATCTGGATATTTAACTTTGTTGAATTGAAGAAATATAATTTAGATGCTGATGTGTTGCCATTTACAGTTCTCAGGTATCTTTTTTTTATAATACTATAAAACATATTTTCTGGATTTTGCTTCATTTCACTTCTGGTAGAAATCTATCATCAAATACCAAAATTAGTGTTAATCATATCAAAATAAAAAATAAGCTTTTTTTTAAATTACTGATTCCAATTGCTATATATTCACTTTTATATTGCATTATCATATATATTAAGGAAACTTCTTTGTAAGAAAAGAATGAATAAAATAACATGATTCAACAGTTTACGCGAGTTTAATTCTAAATAAATATAAACAAAGGTATAAAACCAATAAAGAGACTATACATCTCCTTAAATCATGTTTTTCGTTTTTTGTCACATAGATATTCTTTTCTTCTTCCCTAGTTCCTAGCCTTTCATTCTATCGTTCTACCGCTCTCCAAATAGCTATACTAACTTTCCTCCAAAAACCCTCTTCCTAATCTCTATACATTTCCAATGGACTTAGTGCATGCCTTTCTTTAAAGTCTTTAACTACCCTCGATTTTTTTTAAACTGGCTTCTGCACCTCTGTGTCTCTTCATCAATATTCTTCACTTGATACACATCAGCCGATGCTTCTGACCACTAATTCCTTTATTTACCTCATGAGTATTTTTTCCTATAGCCACCAATATATCTTAAATTCTTGTAACCTTCTTGACTCTCTAAGTTGAACCTTTTTAGTTATATCTCTCATATCCTCTTAAGTTTGCAACCTTTTTCTTCTTTAAGGTGGCAAACCTTAATTCTACATCGTTACCTCTTATGTTAAAACAAATCAATAGCATTTGTTCCTTAACACATATACACCTAAAATCCCTTTAGAGTTCCTCATATTATTTTTATCAACTACTAAAAAACAGGATATAATATATTTGGCTCTCAAATCCTCCACTTTTAGAGGTTATAAAATTTTTATTAAATCCCTGAAACCTGATATTTATACACACCAACTCAAGACTTTGAAACTTCTCTAATTCATCTTCATTTCATATAAAAACATGGTCTCTATGGATCTTCCTTTCTATACTCATGTTTGCTCCTCTTGTCTAAATTCTTTATTTTTTTTTGTTCTGGCAAATGTATGTAATTGGCATATGCTGAAATTATATTTTCACTATAATTCCCCATTATCATTAGTATCTCTAAAGCATATCATGAATCATCTTGTGATGGGCCAACAGAGGTTATGAAGGAGGCAGGAGGAAAGCAACTGAGGAACTTTATTAAAGAACAACGGTTTATATATACATAAAATTCAGGCAAAAAGGACATAAAAACATAACAGGCAATTTAATATTCAACCGATAACTGGTTCTGTTAATAGTTAACGGTGAGAAAAACAGACGTGTTTATTCAGGTCCCTATCAGTGCGTGGGGACAGCGAAGATACAAAGCACAATATATACAAAACCAAAATGTTGTTACTATGTACGATCGTGTGACACACGGTTGGTACATGGCTCCCCTCATAAAAATGGCATACTATTCATGTTAAAAAGGGTGCCCCGATCTAGAGAGGCGAGCCGTAGGCAGGTCATCTAGCAGGAGATAAGCAGGTTTTAGATGATCAATGGAGACCCAGTCCTCTTTGCCACGAATGTTTAGTAGGAATGTTTTTGGACTGCGTCGGATCACAAAAAAAGGGCCAGTGTATAGGGGGCGTAGGAAGAAGTGCATTGCAGAGTGCAAGTCTGTCAGTATGTGATGCTTCAGTGTGGGCTTTTAAGTCTGGCGGCATGGAGTAAATTCTCCCATGACGTGATGTGTGTGCTGGAGATCATCGGAGGACGTTGCAACAGGAAAAAAAAATTGGCAGGTAGGAATATAAACCATTTCAGCTGCCGAGACGTCGAGGGCGTCTTTAGGAGTGGTCCTTAGTCCCGTGAGGACCCAGGGAAGCTGAGTAATCCAGCTGGAATCCTTGCAGAAGGACATCAAAGCTGCTTTGAGGGTGCGATGAAAACGTTTTGCCATTCCATTGGCCTTGAGGTTGTAGGCAGCTGTCTGATGTAGGGTGATGTCCAGGAGATTCGATAATGATGTTCACAATTGAGAGGTAAAAGTGGTACCCCTGTCAGAGGTAATATGCTGAGGGATACCAAATCTCGCAATCCATCCTGAGAGTAAGGCAGATGTACATGAGGCGGACATTGAAGTTTGCATGGGAAGGGTTTCTGGCTAACGAGGGGAGCGATCGATGACGTTAAATAGGTAACGATGTGCTTGTGATGTGGGTAGGGGGCCTAGAACGTAGACGTGAATATGGGCGAAACATCGCTTAGGTATAGGATAGGAGCCCACTCCTGAATCCGTGTGTCATTGTACTTTGAAAGTTTGGCAAGAAGTATAGGCGGGGACTCAATCCTTACCATCCTTTGAATTGACGTGCCAAATGAACTTTTGTCTTCAGCGGCTGTGCAGTAGAACAGCACGAGGGATATGAAAGGCCGTGAATGAAATCAAACACCTTTCAGCGCATGTGAGCAGGGATCCAAGGTTGCGGTCTACCAGTACTGACTTCACAGAGGAGGGTGGTGTATAAGTCGTCAAGGGGGATATCTTCCCAACGGAGGGATTTGCAGGATGTCCTGCATGCTTGATACTCTGGATCCTGTCGTTGGGCTTCAGCCAAGGCACAGTAATCCAATCCCTGTTCAATGACAGCCAACATGTTTCTTTAAAGTGCAATGGCAACTGGATTCATTTACCCAGGGACGTGTTGTAGGGTGCAATTGTATTCAGCCATGGCGGAGAGATGTCGGCGTTGACGGGCGGACCAGGATTCACACTGTTGAGTAAAAGGATGCCCCAGAGACATGGGGTCTGTGCGAATGACATAGGGCGTACCTTCTAAGAATTGGTGAGAGTGACAGACAGCCAAGTGCACCGCCAGCAATTCACAATCGAAGGTAGAATAACCTGATTCTGCCTTGCATAGTTTTCTGCTGAAGAAGGCCAATGGGCGGGGCAAGCCGTTGTCCACCTGTTAGAGTACTGTACCAATAGCGACGTCGCAGGCATCGTTGGAGAGAAGGGAAGGGGCATGTGGGATGGGAAAAGTGAGAGCAGCAGCAGTTAACAGGCCTTCTTCGCATTGCAAAAGGCCGCTTCTTGAAGGGGACCCCACTTCAGGTCCCTTGTCTCACCCTTGAAGGAGACGTAGAGGGGAGCAAGAGGGACGGCAATGGCTGTCAGAAAACGGTGATAATAGTTGATCATGCCCCAGAATTCCTGCAGAGCTTTGATTGTTAAGGGGGTGAGGAATTTCTGAACTGCTTCTACTTTCTCAGGGAGGGATGGAATCCTTCAGGAGTGATGCAGGGCACTAAGAACGACACTTGCTTGGCATCAAAGGTACACTTGTCATACTGGACTACAAGGCCATTTTGTTGTAGGCAGTCGAGTATGATGCGCAAGTGATGGAGGTGTTCCTCTTTTGACGAAGAGAACACAAGTATGTCGTCCACATAACATAAGGGGAGGTCTCCTAAGATGCCACCCATAAGAGGTTGAAAAGTGGCCCCAGCATTATGAAGGCATAAACAGGACTAATTGAAGGTGTATGTACAGTTAGAATCAAAAGAACGCCGACACTCAGGGGAAATCTTTCGTCAGATGTCTCTGGTGTTCCCATGACAAAACAGACAACGACTTGCTCCTCTTACTACTGCTACGAAATGGGCGGAGCCTACTCCAACCTTGGTGAATCAAAGACAGTAAACGGCTGTCTTTGTTAGCGCAAGCATTGAGATGTTGCAAATCGAGTTACCATATTTCATTCTCAGTTATCATTTGACGTCTCAAATATCCACTACAAATACTGAATACACAAACACACACACACACACACACACACACACACACACACACACATATATATATGTATATATATTTATATATATATATATATATATATATATATATATATATATATATATATATATATATATATACAGTATATAAATATATGTATACATATATATATATATATATATATATATATATATATATATATATATATATATATATATATATATATATATATATATATATATATATATATATATATATATATGTGTGTGTGTATATATATATATATATATATATATGTGTGTGTATATATATATATATATATATATATATATATATATATATATATATATATATATATATATATATATATATATATATATATATATATATATATATATATATATATATAGATAGATAGATAGATAGATAGATATATTATGAACCCACAAAATCATGTAGAAGATATTGGAGTGTTGTAGCTAAACAATTCCTTCCGTTAACAGCTATATTTGATTATTTTAACATTAGTCCTGTTCAAGTTAACGATGAACGAAAAAAAGTAATTTTAATTATGTTTCTATGTTAAAAAAATATTAATAAAAAACACCATACATGAGTTATGCCCACAAAAAGGACGTTCAGAGAGAGAGAGAGAGAGAGAGAGAGAGAGAGAGAGAGAGAGAGAGAGAGAGAGAGAGAGAGAGATCAAATGGTTTGAGCTTACTTTAGTTAATGAAGTAATGTAACAGCACATACTCCTTTTTAGACATTTATGCAGATCAAAATATTGTTTGTCCATATTATGCAATGTTTCCAATAGAAATGATTATATTATGCTCCCAAAAGCTTATCGTTATTTTTCAGGTGATAGATCGACTGCTAAAAACTACTTACAGTTCATAGATATTCATTGAATGTAACATTTCGTAATACGTGAGGATAGTTTATTGTAAAATATTTCCCAAATTATTCAGATTCAAGGGTATGGCGCATACCCTTGAATCTGAATAATTTGGGAAATATTTTACAGTCTTTAGACTTCAAGCCACTTTATTTTACATTCCCATTGTTTAAATTTGTCATCTCACCGTCTGCTATCTTGGCCTTGAAGGATTAGCATTGCCATTTGAACTAAAATCTTAAACATATATAGTAAAATCTTTACTACATTGCTAATTCAATTTTTATCGTAAGTGCTTTATTCACTTGATAATTATCGAAACTAAATGGCAAAATTGGAGATAGTTATTACAGGATATAAATAACGGGACTATTTTGTTAGAATCAAATGCTTATCCAAATAATGGGTGATTTTGGGGGAAAATAACTATAATTGCTTTTGGACGTTTGGAGGATTTGCTTCCTTAAGGATCCGTAATACCAACATTTGTCCGGCTGCATATAGTTTGATCATTATATTTTATACTCCTCTATATACGTTAAATGCTCTGTAGGAAAATTCAACCAGCTGCTTTAAAATAGACTAAGATATTTTCGTTAACTGGAATAATGATAGAGAAATGGGATATATATTGTATAAAAAATCTGAGGGGCACCACTTATTCATGGAAGCATACATCACAATGCAATTTTTTTTTTTTTTTTACTTCGATGGAGATTGTAAAAACTAAGAGGAAAATGAAATACAGATCTCCAAATGCCTTATTCCGGAATCCAGCTAATTAATATCTTGTTTTGGTGTCACACAAATATCAAATAGTTCCAAGTTGGAATGGTCAAGTGAAGGTGTTTCTGCTGCCGCTTGGGAGAGATTTCTTTTATGGAGGCACAGTGAGAAGCTAAGAACCAAAGTTGACACCCTAAGACGAGCACCGAGGCAGAAGGGAATTAATATTAAAGATAATATTTAATAAATAAATGAATAAATAATGGTAGAAAGAAACACAAATATTAAATAATGAATCTGGGGATAGAGGAAGAAGCTCCGGAAATAAAATCTAAAGAATGAGAGAAAATATTCAGGAATCCATGAGTATCGCTCCTCAGCTGTATAAGTTAGTGAATCAAACTTTTATTTCCGAGATATTATTTGGTTTTTCCTTTCCCCTACTCACGGCACCAGCTGTAGAAATTCTGGTTAAACTAATACCCTGATAGGCTGAGGAGTTGGTATGGATAGCTTTTGCTCGAACAACCCGAACTAGAGCTTCACGGATAGTAATGCATTTTTTTCGCTTGTTAAACGCCCATCTATCTTGCGTAATTTACCCGGTCAAGAGACCTATATCTAGCACCCCATAGCTGGGCTAATTTGGGCACTTGATCACTGTAAATGAGGACTTTATCATACAAAGCTAAGCCTATTTGAATCAAGATTATAAGACCTTTTTGCATGAAATTGATAAGAAGTTGGTTTGATCTCAAAGCTGTTTAATTTCTCAAGATAAAGCTACTAGCAATTATATAATCATTGATAACTTACAATCAGGGTATTGGAATGGGGAATCATTTCGTGCTTATGCCATCTATTCGTGTATACTTTCAGGAAAAATTATAGGAGAATTCATTTTGGGAAAATAGGTGGTATATCATAGTTTCGTGACAAAATTTCTGAAAATTATGTCGTTCTCAGACTATGACTTGTCAATAAAACAGATTTTTTAAACCCTTTGCCAGAATGTGATAGTGTTCTCATCTACCTCAATATAAGTTATTTTCGAATCAAAATAATAAATTCTGATTGTATTCAAGGTGCTTTGCAGTCATCAGTATCTATTATATCCATCATCGATTATTTATTATGCAAAGTTAATAC
>NC_090737.1:106622408-106629908 GCF_036898095.1 Palaemon carinicauda | reverse complement strand
TTTTGGTAAATGTATGTACAATGAAAGAAAGATAAGGGATAATTAATGTATCAGGCAAAATAACACTGTGATCAGTTGATATTTAGTAACATATTAAACATTATATTTTGTTGCTAGTGATGTGACCTTACTAAATTCTTACTGATATTCTATTGTGATCTATAATATCGATTGAACATAAAACATATATATATATTTTTTTTTCTGTAATGAAATGATAAGGATCATGTTTTTAAAAGTATATTAATGGAGTCCTAAATCCTTTATATAACGCTATTTGTGGTTGCGCTGAAAATTCAATTACATTTTTGAAGAAGCCAGAAGGAGTTAGAGCCAATCTCACTCACTTTAAGAAGTCTCACCTTAAAGCTAACCTAAGGTTATTACGAATTGATTTAATCACACAGGACTTTTCCCTGGCTCCATCTATTAGCTTTTGTTTCTTTTCATTTCCATGTCCTTTTATATAGTTACCTTTTTATATTTTCTTATTCTATTTCTATCCCGTACTCAATATATTAAACACATTTATACAAATATCTAGCAATTAAAGAAACCGATCAAAACCCTAGTCCCTGGGCTTCAATAAATAGACACTATAGACAAATCATGTCTCTAACAAGTGATGAATTGACCCTTAATTTTATTGTCTTTTTCCTAATACTCAATATGAGATAATATCCGTACCATAGTTAATTTTTTTCCAGAAAATTTTGTTATATATCTTTATATATATATATATATATATATATATATATATATATATATATATATATATATATATATATATATATATATATATATATATATATATATATATATATATATATATATATATATATATATATATATATATATATATATAGATAGATAGATAGATATATAGATATATAGATAGATAGATAGATATATAGAATAAAACATATTGATATTCATCTATACATAAGAAAAGTCAGGAAAAAAGGAGACATATACACGTAAATTGACATATGAATTCATCATATAGACTTTACGACATCCAAATATTTATATCATCTCAGATTTTAAAGTCTTTAATGATATAGCTAGAAGTTTTCAATCAGATCCTATCATACTTCAATAAAGATTTTGAATATTCGAAACTACCTTCTCATTATAAATTTTTCCTTTAAAATATTTACTTTAAAGATCTAGTAATGTTATAGGAAACCTGGCCGACAATTATGATTCCACCCATTATAATATACTGGATTTATATTCACAAATGTCAACTTTGTATATCCAACAGGACTACACATTTCATAATTATAGAGAGTAATTACATATGAAACCATGAATTTCACTTTATGATACGAAATTCATTCCCCTTATTGGACCTCTGCTTACCCTGAACAGGTAAGTATAGTCCAAATTCACACCAAGCTGCAAAGAAAACTCCCTTTGTTCGACCAGCGCAATAATGTCTTGCTTCTGGGTAACGTCTTATCGTAGCAGTATTTAGTTATAGGTGATCGTCGATGGAGTGCAGACGTGTTATGCTGAAGCTTCGAATCTTTCACCCAATTTTAGCGCCTAAAATTCTTTTTGGTGCACATTAACGAGAATTTTACCTGGTACGTACTAGGAAATTCATTTTCAAAAATTTTGCAAATATACTTGTACTTTCCTTAACGGGTGGAATATTTTCAATCAGTTTATTGTTTCACTTGTGTTGAAGATCCCACTAACCTTCCCAAGTGCCATATTGGGTTCAGTGTTACATTTTTCAGATTTTTAGGCCTTTTTGTAAGGAAAAAAAATATGTTTTCATATTTTATGGTTTGCTTGCAAAATATCACAAAAAGGCCTGCAGCTTCTCCTTTTTGTGGCAGAATATATGCAATTAGATGATTGTTTTATAAGTGCCGATAATACAGCTACCTTTACTACATGGCTTTTTTTATTTTTATACTTTTTAGTGCTTTTTTTGTGCTTGCTAAAATCTTAATTATTTTTCCCCCTTTGTTTTTATCGTATACCAGTGCTTTTTCACATGGATTAGTTCCACGGTTGATCAAAGTCTGTTGATGATTTTATTACCTGTCCAAGTACCATATTTGATTGTGTTAGCCGTTTTCATATGTTTTGGGCCTTTTTATGAATTTTTTTTTTTTTTTTTGGGGGGGGCGGGGGTTTGTGATGGCTTGTAGGTATCTGACCCCGGGGCATATCGATTTCCTACTATTTGAAGACTTAGATGATCCGAGAGATACAAAGATACCCCTGCTGCCCTCTAGGGGGTCTCTTACGACGCCCAGTGGAGAGAAGATGCGGAGGAGTATGCTAAAGCTATCAATGTTTTTGCCGATGACCTGGACTAAGAACCACATCCTCTTGGGGCTACAGTGCCTGATAATCCTTCAGTTACTTCAATGCCCACGAGCCCATCTCCTTCAGCGTCTATGATCCATCTCCTTCAGTGTCCACAACACAATCTTCTTCAGTGTTAAGGTCAACATCTCCTTCAGCATCCAGGTCCCCGTCTCCATTGACTCCAGCTTTGTCCTCCCCCAGGCCTACTGAGATGCAGAGTCGTAAGAGGAAGAGAGGGAAGCTGAATCCTGAGGAAGGGTAATCAATCTCGGTTTACCATCATGCTACCTCAAAAACTAGGGACAACATAGTGAGGAGCTCGAAATGAGATGAAGCAATGCCAAGTATCATCAGAACTCAAGTGGAACTGGCAGTCCCTACTTATATCAACATGAGTGCTAAAACTCTTCCCTTTTCTTGATGGGCCATATGCTGGCAAAGATCTGTGTATTAGCATCTGATAGGAAGAGGCACCTGTGGGAGAACTTCAAGGATGCAGACAAGGCCACCTTCAAGAATATAGAGCTGATGGAACTGAAAAGTTCATTGGTGTCCTTTTAATTACTACCATAAGTAAGAACAAGCATCTGACGATGGAGGAGATGTGGTCTTACGTTTACGGGTACACCTTCTACAGGAGCAACTCCCGCGAACGTTGCTTCTCCTTTATCATCATCTCCCTTTTGTCTGATGACCCTAACACCAGGACGCTACAGTTCAAGACAAATTTCTTTGCTGACATAAGAGAAGTTTGGGATGGAGTCTTCCAGCATCGCATGTCCAACTACATCCAAGGGCGACACCTTACCATAGATGAGCAGCTCCTTGCCATTAGAGGTCGTTGCATATTACATTGAAGTTTCATCTTTTTATAAAGAAAAGAAGAAAATTATTCACATAAATATTTAAATTTATATAATAATAATCATTGTTTCATGTTTATATGAAAACTGATGTTTCCAATGTTTCTTTTCATTCCTGATATAGCGTCAAACTCAAGACTTGTGATGACAACCCGTTCTACATGTGTAATGCCATTCCTTATATGGGTAAGGGCTCTTGTGACATAAAGAGGGAAGTCACACCGGAGAATATTTCACCATAAAACGTTATGGTTGTGCTATCACCTGCGACAACTGATTCACTTCTCTAAAATTAGCCAGATCCCTTTGGAAGGATGGAATGCACTTAGCTGGCACCAAACCTCCAAACCCCTACGACCTAAAACAATTCATGAACCACAGGATAGAAATTGTGCAGTCTGTTACAGTAATCAACTATAATGACATGATTACTCCTCTTAACTAAAGGGGAAGCTCCACGAAGTGGATCTCGATATTGTCGTCTCTTTACCAGAGAATCAGCATTGTTGAAAACAAGAAAACAGAGCTGCCATGTTCTACCATGCAACAAAGGTGGGTGTTGATAATTTGGAAAAGCTGTGTTTATTGATATCTTGGTGTTGAAAGACAAGGTGGCCTTTGTGTCTATATTTGTCTCATCATCAATATCATTGTCAACAGTTCTTACTTTGCATATGCCCATCGCCCTGAAAATAAGGCATATCTAGGAGCCAGTTTGCCATGGACATACCAGTGGAGCTTTGTCGACCATATATTGGAAATTGGCTGCTGCAGGCAAGATATTTTCAAGGGGACGTGGTTTCCCTTATATGTAGTGGCTTTGACTTCCCTGACGGTGTTGCTGCGGCTGAAGTGGAGCTACGAGCCATGTCTGAGAAAAGGAAGAGGTTTTATCTCTGTCCATTCAGTGGAACTGCCAGGACCAAGGTCCTCGGTTGCATGTGCCAGAATTAAATTTTGCAGAACTGCACAGTCAAACTCAGCAACAATTGCTATAACAAGTAAGTTTTTTATCTTTCATTTCACTATTTTCATAGACTTTTTTTCTGTAACATAATAACATACAAACTAATGATATATAGATATTTTCTTAGAGAACTTGAATGAAAAAAATTAGGCACTCCTGGGGCCCACTAACAAAGTACCTTTTTACTAATGGCTTTATTGAATGTTTTGTTTTTCAAATATTTTTTTTCTTTTTTTTTGTGTTAAGAATGAATTTCTAGCCAAAATAATGATAGGTAGTCACTTTGTTAAAAGTTTGATGACAAAATCTTGGTACTTTTCGGTACCATGAGTAAAGTCCTATTTTACATTATTTTTTTTTCTTTTGTGTTTAAAAAATGATGTTTAGCATATATTTCGTGATAAACGGAAAATTTCTAGTCGTATTTTATAAAAGTTTTGCAATAAAATTTTGGCACTTTTAGGTGCCATCAATACAGTGCCAGTTTTGCCCTTCTTTTTCTTTTCTAAAGCCTAATTTTTGCTTTTACGAAAAATTTCATTCTATTAAAAAATTGGTGGAATGTTTCATATAATTCTATAAATTTTCTAGTAATTGTCATTATGTTTATGTTGAAATTTTTCGAATGTTTTTTTTTTTTCCTTCCAACATTTTTTTTTTCTTTTTTGTAGGTAATCAGATTGAATGACAAGGACTGATCTTCAAGATTCCAATATCAAACTGTGGATGTTTCATGCATATTTTACACTGCAGTGGTCACCGTAAGCTTTTTTGAAAAGGTGCATGTTTTCTCATTAATTTTTCAGCAATATATATATTAATATTTTTTGGCCTTTTTTTTCTCCTTTGGGCAGATAGATGAATTTCCAAAAGTTTTATAAGAAATAATATGGAATAAGACCAATATTTATAATGATATAACTTTACAGTCGCTGTTGCAAAAATGCACTTAAGTTTTTTCATACTGTGGCAGAAATTGGACGTTACCTGTCAAGGTTGAAGTTGAATATTTCTTAAACGTTTTGTGAAAAAAAAAAAATGTCTCAATTTCTATATGAGAAAAAAAAACTATGCGCATTTGTGAACATATAGGTACATTATTGAAAAAAAAAAAATTTTATAAGAAGCATTTCTTAAGCAATATTCAAATGTTCCAATCCAGGGAACATATTACTGCATTGAACAACTTTTTTGTACCTTTGAGCCTTCCATTACCATGCTTTGATTGATCAAATCAGTCCAATTTCCTGATTCCCATTAATTTGGATTATTTTTTGGAGTTGAGCCTCATTATTCTCATGTCAGCTAGATGTAATCTCTCTCTCTCTCTCTCTCTCTCTCTCTCTCTCTCTCTCTCTCTCTCTCTCTCTCTCTCTCTCTCTCTCATACCCGATCTGTGCTGGGGAACGATAATCTTAGGAATTCCTTCCTATTTAACTATTTTCTCACCTACAGTATCCGATGACATATAGTGACCGATGTCTAAATATAAAAAAAAATTATTGACTCTAATATAATAATTATCATACCATTGAGGTGAAGGTAAAATTCTCTGCCAAGAATAAAATAATAATAATAATAATAATAATAATAATAATAATAATAATAATAATAATAATAATAATAATAATAATAATAATAATCTTAATCATAATAATGTTATTATTTTTATTATTATTATTATTATTATTATTATTATTATTATTATTATTATTATTATTATTATTATTATTATTAAGACTTCACTAACATAGTTTTGCTTATATTTTGTATCATTATTGATTCGTGGCATACCTATAATTACCGTACAGGGATAGTGTGTATCAACTAACTATTATAAAAAGTTGACCTTACATATCCCTTGTAAAAGACGCAGCTCCAAAAAGAGTCTGACCACCATTCCACTATTCAAATCTAATAGATATACAAATCTGACTTCATGATTGGTCGTTTCCCGATGATCCTAACCTACAAAATCCTTTCCATGCTAAAAAAAATCCCATTTTAATATCTTTTTCATCAGGGGATTTATATATGAGCTCCGAGTATTTCCTATGATTGAGTAAAATCCAAACCAACTGCATAAGCTTCAGTATCAGTTTATATTTCATTGGAAAATATTCGGTGGCTAAACAAAATGAAATAAAGCAATTCACAGGCAATTTCAGTAGTTTAGAGTTCAATTACTCAGCAGGAATTTAGGTATCATTTTTGGGGGATATAGTTTTATCGAATATTCATCGTATTTAATTGGTCCTTTTCCATATTTTAATGTCTTTAAATATATTCAATATCAACGTGGATAGAAATATTAAATACTTATGGTAGAGAAAGGAATTTCATTGCAAAGCTGACAAGAAGAAACAAAATTCTTATAATTTGTTCAATCGCCAAAATAAGCTTCTGATAGTGTTTCCCTGCATAGTACGATTGGGCTTTCTTTTCTTTATTAATAATAATAAAGAGATAGGACATGCAGATAAAACCTACGTAAACTGTATCACTTAATAAAAAAAAGAATAACCGTAGAAAACAACCAAAACAACAAGCAATCGTTTAATGGCCCTCAATTAACACAGTTATAGTAAATAAAAGCGAAAGTATATATACCATCCTTAAATTCCCACAATCATATGAAATTAAAGGTAAAACGATTGGGGTTAATAAAATTGTAAGACTAGTCTAGAGCAATACTATCCTAACAAAAAAAAAAATTACTAAATAAAATAAAACAAAATAAGATAAGTGAGCAAGACCCATAGCAAAATTAGAGGGGATTAGGATTCCACACAAAAACCTAATGAACAAGTCAAATAAAGAACCTACGGAAATGGTGATTGGAAAATCATATAATTGAAAGGAGAGTTGTCTTAAGTATACTAAACGAGATAGCAAAAAACAGATTAAAAAGGTTTGCATGGAAAATACATAGGGCAAACGGGTCGAAAACTTAATATGATATAAGTAAAGAAAAGAATAAAGGCTTAGCCACATAATTTATAGAAATATATGAAACTGAATAAAAGATATCATCAGAAAAAAATATGTTCGAAATAAACAAGAAACAGCTATAGAACCAACTAAAAGACAATGATAACTAAAATGAGAACTTAGAATTATGTTATCCAATCACCAATGCACTCGTGGAAGTCTTATGGAATAACTCACTTGCCCAAATTAAACAAGCCTAATAGCAACAGCGTATCAAAATCTATAAGAAAAAAAATCTGAAAAAACTTCAAAGTGGGAAACACAAGCACTGGATGATGTTCATAACTACTGACTTTATAATACCAGAGGCTTTCATGGAAGAATAACAGAATCTCTCCAGTATTAAAT
>NC_090737.1:106587408-106612408 GCF_036898095.1 Palaemon carinicauda | reverse complement strand
GGTTGCTAAAAATAAGGGAAAGATTTACTTCGCAATCACTCTTTCCTCATTATCAAACTTTTGATAATCTTCAATGTATTGAGGGGTATCTATATGAACAAATTCCCGTCCCTATGCATTGTGTACCAACAATGAAAAAAATAAGAAAAAAATATAACAAATAAGATATGACGGAAATCTAATCTGTAAAACGATTCAAGTTGAACTATTATTTGAAGACAAATAAAAGCGGGAGTTTTTTCATCAGAGACAGCCTGTTGAAAAAAATAAAGAAAAAAATACGCAAGATTTTATTTCTCCAATATTGGCATAAAAAAACAGATAAAAATTAATAAACCAAACTAGAGTAGGAAAAAATCGAGCAAGAAAAATTATATACTTTTTGCCTTGCAACAAAAAATGACTAAAACTTATATTTCTTCAATGATATTACCTTTTATCTTCCATTAGCACTACCAGTCAAGTAAAAGTAAGGCCGAACCTGGGGAATATATTATATTCATGAATTCGATGAATATGTTATAAAAAAAAACAATCATATGTGGAATAACAAATCCAATATCCTCTTTAAAGTGAGCTTGGGGATTTTGATTAGTTGATAGGAAGTATTTGGGAAAAAATGTCTGCCTTTGTAAAACTTTCATATTAGAGGATAAAAAATCCGCATTTCCTATCGTTCTTACTTTATTTCTTTGTATATGAGGCAAAAAAGAAAGGATTAAATTCGAATGTATAAATGACCAATTGATCGTTGATGAAATCACTACTGACGTCACGGGCTTTTCCTCTGAAATCTAAATATATTAATGGCTGGAATTTCATGTTTTCCACCAAATCATTTTATTTTTATAGTGTTCTTTTACTTAGAGCTATTTAGTTATTCATAATTAACACCCTTTTTTAATTAGATATTTTATAATAATAACTTATTGTATTGTAAATAGGATAATTTTCTCTACGTTCAGATAATCAAATGGCCTTTCATCTATTTTTTTTTTATAAGAATCACCAACAAATCTTTTTATGGGTGTGATTTTAGAAACTGTCGTTATAAAATGATTCTTTAAAGCATCTTTATAATTACTGTACAATAAAGTTAATAATAGCACAGCTACTAACAAAGAACGATTATCAGTATAATTACCAGAGAGCTTTTCCTTTTGATTTTTTCTTTTTTATATTTAATTTAATGTATATACCTACATACACACGAATACACTCATACACACACGCATATATATATATACATATATATATATATATATATATATATATATATATATATATATATATATATATATATATATATATATATATATATATATATATATATATATATATATGTATTTATAATATCTCTGTTTATGTCAGCAATATCCAGCCTCTGAGTTCACTTTTGAAGTTGTTTTTGCCAAGGTTAACATCCATTAAATCTAACCTTGAGATATTCTATACACAAGGGTAATGACGGTATAATCAAATGATGTGCTCGTTATCCCTAAGCACTAGTTATTACATAGTGAGAGTAAATAATTATTTAGACGTTTATTTCGTTACTGATATCATAATTTATCACTGTTATTGAGAGGCTGCTTACAACAGAAAATACCTACGGGAAGAGAAAATTGATATAAAATAAATGTTATAGGTTACAATCATGTATTTTCAGATCACTCTCCACGGTTTGGTTCGGCAAGCCACGTATCTTTCCTCGCACATAAAAGACATTTATCGGCAATGCATGAATGAAGCTCTATTAAAAAAAAGAAAAAAACAAAAATCCTCAACTGGCGTTGTCAACTCTCCTCAGAAAGCCAAACCAGGATTCACACTACATAACTGATATGATTTCCATACAACACACACACACACACACACGCATACACACACACACACACACACACACACACACACACGCACACACACACACACACACACACACACACACACACACATATATATATATATATATATATATATATATATATATATATATATATATATATATATATATATATATATATATATATATATATATATATATATATATATATATATATATATATATATATCACCTGTAGGACAGAAGAGGGCGGGGCAATGGCTGCTGATGACTCAGTAGAGTGACCTATAGGATACCCTAAACTTAGCTCTCAAGAAAGATTATTCTACTACGATCAGAGGAACTAACGAGTTTTAAATATGTCTCTAAACCCAGTCTGCCTCTCAAAAGTCAGGGACGTTACCACTTAGGCCAGAACAACCACTATCGATATTAGACATCTATCCAAGGTGCCACAAGAAAAATATCAATGATTCATAGCGTAAAAGACTTGGTCATCACGCAAATATATAAATTTATGATTTTTTCTCCCATTAAAATTTCTAGCTTTGAAGTTTGATTTTTTAAAAGAAAATTATTTATTTCTATTTCGATTCTCAGATTATGTCTCCATTCACTTATAAGAACTTCCTTGTAAACAAATTGGAATTTACCAATAAAACAGTTAAGAAGATCTCTCACTTACGTGATTTAAACCAGTTTAAACTGTAAAATTTTATCAATTGGACACACATTATTTCAAAAGAAAAATATGTTTAAATTTTCCGTAACTATGTGATACGAATTGATTTTCAGATATCTACTTTCTTGATTTATATGTTTAGTACATATCTAATATCGTTGAAAAAAAATGAAATATATAGGGTATTTACAACATAATAACATCTGCACCATCTTAGTTAAGCTTAATACTCAAGTCCTAGATTAGCTCTGTATATTTATTAAACTACATATTTGTTTTAATGTGTCTTTTATTTTTTTAATTCTGAAGGAACCAAACTTTTTTTGGCTAATTGCCCAACAGTAATTGCTGTTTTCAAACCTTCTTCTCAGGGGCTCTTAATATGCTTGTAGGTCATTTCAGATATTATATTTGTTTTCACTATTATTTATCGTCCTCTCAGATACCTAGAGGTCTGTACCCTATAACTTAAGGTTAGCAATGGCAAAGTGGGAGGACATATGCATATATCAAGACCCCAAGGAATATAATCAAATTTTCATGAAAGAGGTGGCCAAGGTATATTGATGAGGCCAGTAGGAACTGAGAAGGAACATGATATAAATTAATACCATACGTATTTTATGACCATTTTGACATTTGGAGCTCTTGTAGTATTCACAAGTGATAAGCGACTGACTTGGATTGTTGGATCTAACAATTTACGTCTCTAAACGAACAATGAAATTTATTTGTAAAAGAAATGACGTTAAGGATTACTCACGACAACACCTAAGCTTTATGAAATGCTAGAAATCATGACAAGGGGTCATCAAAAGAAAATATATTCAATGTCTGTCTTCTATCGTGAACATAGTGAATAAATTTAACTTTTCTATATAATTTCGGTTAAATTGCACATAAAATAGTATAATGGCTACATTGACTTATGTATAATGTCACTTTGGTTGCTCGTCTTAGTATAAGACAGTGAAGGTATCTATCTATCTCAACCGCAAAGTTAATTCAAACTATGTATACGATTTTCGTATCATCGTGATAACTTGAGTTTGATTCCAAACTAAAAGGTATTAGATTGCAAAAGTATGACCATCTTTTGTTTACCCGCTCATGCAACTAATTACCTGGTATTCGAACATATTAAGAAGAGATCTATAATTTATTTACTCATTTAAACAATTAAAAAAGAAAATATTGAGGAGACAAAGTGTAATTGTCCGTACCCACATATCCACCAAGAATTAATTAGGATCTATGAGAATCTTTTTTTTTTTTTCCTATACCAAGAAAGAATGATTTCATTCGGGGTATTAGATTTATAGAATATAAAAAAAAAATACGCATGTGATATTTGATTGATTTTTAATTATATAAAGCTGTATATCAATAATGAAAATTATTTTATAAGTAGCTACTTATTGATATTATTATATATCATAACATGACATATATTACTTATGTGGAAACTAGTCATACTTTATGGTAATATCCTTTTTAAATATAATAAGATATCTGAAAATAAAAGTAATCGTACCCAATTCCATTAACGCTAAGTTGAATAATGACCACTAAAATCTTCCCTGAGAACATCGAGGGTTTGAACTGCTGTAAAACCTCTCAAGGCCTATCAGACCAATTGACTAAGCGGATTGTGAAAGTCTATTTCCTCTGCCCCTTTCTCTTGGCACAATATATTTAGAAAATAACAGGATTAGTATTAAAAGGTACTGGTAAAGATCTTTTGATAATCTTTCATAGTTCTTTCGCGTTAAATAAAAATAAAAGGTAATTTTAAGTAATTTTAGTAATTTTAAGTTTACTTTCCCATAATACGTATGTCAAAATAAAATATTATTTTTCAACAGATATACTTCGGCACACTTATCATTATAAATATTCGAAACATATAGGTAGCTTATATTCAAGACCTTTTTTCAGCAATGAAAAAAATTTAGATTTTTTTTTTTCAAGAAAGTTTAGGGTAATTTCTTATCCCCATTAAAAATATCTTAGACTAATTTCATAGAAGGCGATAAATTTGATTTTTAAAAAATGAAAAAGAACAAGGTACATTAACAAACAAACTATTTGAGAGACGAAATTATTTTTTCATATCATCTTGCGTTTTTTTGTCTATGTTAAACTTTTACCCGACTATCTTCTTGTGACAATGTTTTTAATGTTAATGAATTTAGTACGATGAAAATTTTTTTGGTTTAGTAGTCAAGAGTTTTACTCGCCAAGAAAAAAAAATACTACTACTATTACTACTACTACTACTACTACTACTACTACTACTACTACTACTACTACTACTACTACTAATAATAATAATAATAATAATAATAATAATAATAATAATAATAATAATAATAATAACCATGCATATTTTCCTATATTATTTTTTATTAAGGTGTATCTTACTACTCTATTCTTACAATTACACCTGAGAAATGGTAATCAATACTTTAAACAAATGATCGAACGTTATGTGTAATTAATTCAATTATGTTGTGTAGACAGGTTTTGCATTCCAGCATAATAGAAAATAAAGATAATGTAAAAAGAGATATTGGACAATAGGTTTTTTTTTACAAAATACAGTCTACATGATTATAATTTAATTGTTCATGTTTAAAATATCTCTCAGTGAGAATAGTTAAAAAAAGAAAAAAAATTCACAAACAGAAAATTGAACATCCCGATAGTATTCTCTCTCTCTCTCTCTCTCTCTCTCTCTCTCTCTCTCTCTCTCTCTCTCTCTCTCTCTCTCTCTCTCTCTCTCTCTCTCTCTCTCTCTCTCTCCATACTGTAAAATTTAAAAAAACAAAATGTTGCCACTTGTCATGATAAAATAATAGATTAATGTTTTTTTCAGAAGATAACTAAGCTAAATTTATTTGAATATAGATATCTTCTTTTGCTTGTACATCTACAATGTGAAATCATATGAGCATATAAAAAGAAAGTCATTACTGCAAGAAAAAAAGCATACCTTGACAAACACGAATAGCGAAATGTTTCATGTTTATTATTTTATCTTTTTATTTGATGACAATCACGAGCCAAACTTTTTGCACCCGACACAATGGCTCCATTTCACCTCCTCAATATCGAAATAAAAAAGAGATAGATAAAACAAATGAACAAAACTGCAAAGGGAAAGAATATAAAACGGAGAAAAAGATAAAACTTTAGCGAACGAGCAAAACGCCAATAAAAATCTAATGTTTCTACACTGTTATTGCCTATATGTTGCCATTAGCGCTGTTGCCCTTGTTGGAAGGTCATGATCTGTATTCATCCTTTTCATCAAATCTCTCTCCACCCGTCTTCCTACCTCGGTCTCTCACTGTAGGTGTATAACAAAAAGCATAAAATTTCTGAAGTATCATTATTATGTAAATTATAAAGACATCCTAGTAAATATTTTAATTTAGTTACCTAATCGTTAGATTGAATATTGATTTTTTTTCCTCCATTTGCCATGGAAAAATTTTAGTAAGATACTGACGAAGATTTACAGTTTATAATCTTACAGATATAGTTCTAGAGAAGGTTTCTAACAGCGTAATAAACAGTCCAAACAGTTAAGATGCCTATTTAGGTTCTCGCAAAAAGAAATCTGTGTACTCTTCAATTTTGTACTCCCCGTAAGGCTACAAATATCATAAGTATTAAAAGTTATTTAAGGTGAAAAATATTTGCTTAGAATTTAAAATGGATTTATTGATTTAGATTTATTTTAGGATATGATTCTTTTTATTTTTGGGCCATTAAAATGGGAAGGAAGTTATGGTAAATCGAGGGTCTTAGTAGAAAATGAGTTACAACAAGAGAATGATCAAATATATTAGTAATTAATGTTCAGGAAAAAATAAAAACACATTAGTTACACCAGACGGTTAATTACCCAGAAAATTTCTAAAATAACAAGAAAAATCTCCCATTTCCTGTGATTTTATTTTACATTTACTTTACCATAACATGAATTATTTTTTCAGTTCTTAAACATCTATTTCAAATATATAATTATGTTATTTATCATTTCGTTAAATTTTACAGATATACATCAACATGGTATCAACAACTTCAACTTTCCTTCACTTCTCTATTTAGTATTTTGCGCTTGCATGTAATATTCCTTATTTTTTGAATGGAATTTCTACATGTAGATATAACTTCTCATAAGAAAAAGTTACATAAAATTGTTACTCTCTCTCTCTCTCTCTCTCTCTCTCTCTCTCTCTCTCTCTCTCTCTCTCTCTCTCTCCTCTCTCTCTCTCTCTCTCTCTCTCTCTCTGAAATTCAATCCTACCTTCGGATTTCCATATATGAGGACAGTCCTAAATCCATATCATTATTGATGGATTACTGATTCACTCATGGATGATATTTCTTTCTCAAACTAAGAGAAATTCAACCATAAAAACGTTTCAAATGCCTTGTGCATATAGGAATTCTGCTTCTTTTTTTTTTCTATATACGTATACAGTACATATTAGTCCAACATTAGGTTATCAGGAGATAATTTTTTCAATAACATAATTTAGCAAATTCTCTAATAATTGTAAACAAATCCTTCAAATTATATTCGTAGGTCATTCATAGTAGCAGCGACACCTGCAACATCCAATTGAAGTCTTTAAATTTAAGGATTATGTTGATGGTTCTCTTACTTTCAATACTCTTAGATTTTATACCATATTTTATTTTACGCTTCACTAATGTTTCTCAACACCATTCTGTCTATCACCCCCAATTACCCACGCATTTCTTTGTGTTTGCATTCTCCTTACAACACACTCATTACTCAAAGAGTTTAAATACATATTTTCAACATTTTTATTCATATCAGTGGAAGTCAAACTGCGCAACTTACTTGCGTAACTCGTAATATGCTCAACAATCCTTTTATATTATATGGTCATAGCATCCATACCAACTCTACCAATACTTGAAACCAACCATAGTAATTGAACTGACAAATTTTCTTTATGGGGGGATAAAAGAAAATGAACATACTATTCAAACTAAAATATTTCTAAAGTATCACTTGTTTAAAATCGAAGGCTCTCATTCGTCCACTAATGGTCATAATCCGTGTTGTAACTGGTAAGACATTCCGGAAAATTATAATATTAATATCTCCAAAAGTTAAAATAAAATTCGTATTAAAATCTAGTTCAGAGGGTGAATTAGTTTATTCATGGTTTCAGTATTTTGACCCATCATGATAAAACATATATTACATTGGAATTTGATAATAAAAAAATAAAAAAGCTTAAAAAAGAATGATTAAAGACACATAAAATGCGAGATAGTTCTACCTATAGCTTTATACATTAAACTGAAATGCTTCCTTACATCCATCTCTTAAATTTCATATGATCTATTACAGATATTAAGAGTAAAAGTGAATATATTCATCAAGGAGGGAAACAAAGCTATTCCCGATATTCATGGTAAAAGGCTTTTATATTCATGAGGAAAAAAATATCATAGAAGGACTATTGAGACATGATGAAATTCTTGCTAAGAATTAATGTTTTGTATTCAAATTCCATTTTCCAGATCCCCTTGCGAGAAAAGCAAATTATTTTTCAAATATAAAGAAAATAAATGTTCAGAGATAAATATCCACTAACCTACATAATAAAACAATCACTTTCTGGATTTTATATTGGTAATAAAAAAACATTATGATATGTGGATGGAATGAATACTGAACACTATTTATTATTATTATTATTATTATTATTATTATTATTATTATTATTATTATTATTATTATTATTATTATTATTATTACTAATAATGTTGTTGTAAGTGTTATTATTATGGATGCTGTATTTTTTATTATTATTTTTAATAATTTTGGTGTTTTTATCATAACTATTAATATAAAAAAATATGATAATATTCTGATAATATCAATACAATTACCTTTTAGAGTTTAAGCAATTGCCTCCATATCATCATCCCTACATTTTTATCTTTACAATATTTATTTTTTTTTTCCAGATAATTGGGAGATTTCATTATTCACAGTAGAATTTTAACCTGGGTGAAATATAGATTTAATTTTACTATTCAAGAAAACACAGATCACGACAGAGAGAGAGAGAGGAGAGAGAGAGAGAGAGAGAGAGAGAGAGAGAGAGAGAGAGAGAGAGAGAGAGAGAGAGAGAGAGAGAGAGAGCTACCGGTGTGATGTTCGTTGATTTTATTACGAGAAAGATATGGGAGTGGCACTAACACACTAAAGCTGTTGTATACAAATGATTCATTTATATCCAGCGAGCCCCGGACTAAAGCCTTTGAGGGAAAGGTGGCAGAGCCAGCAGGCACTCGTTACAAAAGAGCTTTATTTATGTATTGGCAAACAAAGGGATTTTGGATTTAAACCAAAGCACGTGTCGCAAATTCCCAAACTGAGAGAACATTCCTATGAACTATCATAAATGAATGATCCATTTTATTCCAGAATTTTAAATAATTAATATATATTTTTTTCATGTGGTATTTCATGTATTTATTGAAGCCTTAATAAAACACGAACATAACAACACAAGCAATAAAATAAAAGAAATAATCATGATTTTGATGACAATACTATTAAAAACAATCATAACAATAATAAAGATAATAATAGAGCAAGAATTATAGGGCATATGTTGGAATTTCAGTTTTGTCTCAAATTCTAAAACAAATGGTAAATAATTGCAAAGAGAAGAAGGATTCGTGACCAGTAGGCATACGGACACACATATATCTGTTTCATGCATTCGGTCAAATGAGCTAATGGGACAATACATTCCTACACTCTATTATACTCTAGTATACTTTCCTTGGGGTTAACTTGAATAGATGCGGATATCTTGCAGATCATGAAAAACCTAAACTGAAATATGAAAGAGAGTGGATAAAAAAAGGAAATAATCACATAAAACACATAAGGTTTTTTTGTAATAAGAATACTTCATAATTAAATGGTTGCTGCTATATACCTCCATAGCTATTTAGTGTTAGTAAAGGAGCTCAGATGAATAACACAGTTTTACTTCTGATCTATATACAGGTAAATCGGAACTGTGAACTCTCAAATAACCTTTGCACTTCTACACTCAATGCCTACCATTGCTTGAACTATCATGAACCCTAACTAAAGGAATATAGGCGGTATATTTATCATCATATAAATATATCACATTTCATAAAGGTAAAGAAACAGAAAATTAATATCAGGTTTTTTATGATATATTTATTTAGATATGATAGATACTGATACCCTTTCCCTGAAATAATACTGCATATATATTCAAAAGCAATGATTTTTTATGAAACTATAAACCTTTATCTATTTCAGTTTTAGTTGAACGTAATTTAAAAATAGTTCTCTTTTTAAGCGTACCTAGGGTACTGAAGAGAAACATACCTGGATGAAAGCAGATAGGTAACTATAAATGATCAGCTGATAATAAACCCATCTCAACAGAAGGAAATTGATCGACTTTCTAAATGAATGGCTTAGTCTGCCTCTAAAAAGAGCTATAGAATAATTTGGGAGTAATATAGACAATGAATAGCGGTAAAAGGGAGAGAGAAAAATTACCTTCATAGTAAATTAACTGGGTAACTTCGAAATGTTACATTCATTGTGTTTTCTAGTTACCTAATAATCAGCTATATATGTGTCTTATTAAAAAAAATGCACTATAAGATAGAGGGCAGAACTGGCCAGGTGAAGACATATATTGTCCAAGTTATATCAAATATATTGCGTTGCATGAGGTGAAATATAATAAGTAATTTACCCAAATACAGAATGATTTCAAACAATGCCGAACAGAATTGAATAATATAACTTCTATTATTTTTTTGAATTTTTTTTTTGGTAGTATACCCTATTTAAACCATGTTTTGTTAAAAATAATGGCTACATCAGTTGGAATGATTGTATACTGTACCAACCGTGTTTCACATAATTGTACATAATTCCTTTTGTATATATTATGCTTGTATCTTCGCTCTTCCCTCGCACTAAAACGAACATGAAAATGCATGTCTGGTCTTTCCTCTGTAATATTGTCTGTCTTGTGAACTTGTTATGTCCTGTTGCCTTGAGATTTTGTATATAAGGAGAGAGTTCTACAATAATATAACTAAGTCGTTTCCAACCTGCCTTTGAGTTCACAACCTTACTCGGCGCCGTCACAATACTTTGTCTTCGCAACTGGCTCTTATTATATTCAATTTAGGATTACTTTATAGAGCCAGTAATTAGGCAAAAGTCATCCTTCATGGTGGGTAGTGAAATTCAGGAATACTATACTTATCAAATTTTTTATTTAAAGTTTACAACTGTGCCGACTAAAAACACTACTGACCAAGGCAGCTTTGAATAGCGACTGGACAGGCTGCCTAGTCTTGATACCCTCTCGACGAGCGCTCCCACTAATCAAAGCCGTGCTGCTGAGGGACAATAGGGCGAGTCATCATCCATGACTAAGTGGGAAGGCAGACTGACTAAGCTAAAGCCGCTATCCTCACCCAATGTGGACCGGCCATTCCATCAATCGTACTATTCACTCATACCACCACTCCCGAGGAAGCCAATGAAAATTCGCCACCTCTCAGTCTAAGCCACAATTGCGATGTGAAAGGACAGAGCTCTCATGGTTTCCACCCTGAGGAAGGGAGTCAACACTCCAAAAACGCATAGCTTGTTCATTGTATTTTTTTACACGACTGGTATTAGCCATGTATTCCTGGATTTGATTACCCATTATGAAGGATGACTTTTGCCCAATTACTAGCTGTATGCAGTAATCCTGAAAAGAAGATAATAAAAGCCATTGGGAAGACAGAGTGTAAGATCAATGCAACTAAGTTATTCACTGTTTTTTTACAAATTATTATTATTATTATTATTATTATTATTATTATTATTATTATTATTATTATTATTATTATTATTATTATTATTATTATTATTTATTATTATTATTATTATTATTTCAAACTAAGCTAGAACCCTAGTTGGGAAAGCAGGATGCTATATGCTCAAGGGTTCAAATAGGGAAAATAATAGCACAGTGACGAAAGGAAATAAGGATATAAACAAATTTCAAGATAAGTTATGAATAATAAAAGAAAATATTTTAGGAACAATAGCAATATTTACATATCTAATATGTAAACTATAATTGCTTAAAAAAGTTAGGTAAATATATAGAATAATGTGCCCAAGAGTACCATCAAGCAACAGAATTCTAACCCAATACAGTGGAAGACCATGGCAAGAGGCTATGATACTATCCAAAACTAGAGAACAATTTCTTTATTTTTTGTTGTCCTTCTCCTAGAAGATCTGATTACCACAGCTAAAGAATCTCTTCCACCTTTAGAAGACGAAAGTAGTTACTGAACTATTACTTCACAGTATCTAATCCCTTGAGCAAAAAAGAATTATTTAGTCATCTTAGTGTTGTCAGGTTTATGAGGACGGAGGAGAATATGTAAAGAATACTCCAAAATATTCGATTTATATGTACGCAAAGGAAAAATTATACGTAAACAGAGAGAGAGAGAGAGAGAGAGAGAGAGAGAGAGAGAGAGAGAGAGAGAGAGAGAGAGAGAGAGAGAGAGAGAGAGAGAGCTACCGGTGTGATGTTCGTTGATTTTATTACGAGAAAGATATGGGAGTGGCACTAACACACTAAAGCTGTTGTATACAAATGATTCATTTATATCCAGCGAGCCCCGGACTAAAGCCTTTGAGGGAAAGGTGGCAGAGCCAGCAGGCACTCGTTACAAAAGAGCTTTATTTATGTATTGGCAAACAAAGGGATTTTGGATTTAAACCAAAGCACGTGTCGCAAATTCCCAAACTGAGAGAACATTCCTATGAACTATCATAAATGAATGATCCATTTTATTCCAGAATTTTAAATAATTAATATATATTTTTTTCATGTGGTATTTCATGTATTTATTGAAGCCTTAATAAAACACGAACATAACAACACAAGCAATAAAATAAAAGAAATAATCATGATTTTGATGACAATACTATAAAAAACAATCATAACAATAATAAAGATAATAATAGAGCAAGAATTATAGGGCATATGTTGGAATTTCAGTTTTGTCTCAAATTCTAAAACAAATGGTAAATAATTGCAAAGAGAAGAAGGATTCGTGACCAGTAGGCATACGGACACACATATATCTGTTTCATGCATTCGGTCAAATGAGCTAATGGGACAATACATTCCTACACTCTATTATACTCTAGTATACTTTCCTTGGGGTTAACTTGAATAGATGCGGATATCTTGCAGATCATGAAAAACCTAAACTGAAATATGAAAGAGAGTGGATAAAAAAAGGAAATAATCACATAAAACAAATAAGGTTTTTTTGTAATAAGAATACTTCATAATTAAATGGTTGCTGCTATATACCTCCATAGCTATTTAGTGTTAGTAAAGGAGCTCAGATGAATAACACAGTTTTACTTCTGATCTATATACAGGTAAATCGGAACTGTGAACTCTCAAATAACCTTTGCACTTCTACACTCAATGCCTACCATTGCTTGAACTATCATGAACCCTAACTAAAGGAATATAGGCGGTATATTTATCATCATATAAATATATCACATTTCATAAAGGTAAAGAAACAGAAAATTAATATCAGGTTTTTTATGATATATTTATTTAGATATGATAGATACTGATACCCTTTCCCTGAAATAATACTGCATATATATTCAAAAGCAATGATTTTTTATGAAACTATAAACCTTTATCTATTTCAGTTTTAGTTGAACGTAATTTAAAAATAGTTCTCTTTTTAAGCGTACCTAGGGTACTGAAGAGAAACATACCTGGATGAAAGCAGATAGGTAACTATAAATGATCAGCTGATAATAAACCCATCTCAACAGAAGGAAATTGATCGACTTTCTAAATGAATGGCTTAGTCTGCCTCTAAAAAGAGCTATAGAATAATTTGGGAGTAATATAGACAATGAATAGCGGTAAAAGGGAGAGAGAAAAATTACCTTCATAGTAAATTAACTGGGTAACTTCGAAATGTTACATTCATTGTGTTTTCTAGTTACCTAATAATCAGCTATATATGTGTCTTATTAAAAAAAATGCACTATAAGATAGAGGGCAGAACTGGCCAGGTGAAGACATATATTGTCCAAGTTATATCAAATATATTGCGTTGCATGAGGTGAAATATAATAAGTAATTTACCCAAATACAGAATGATTTCAAACAATGCCGAACAGAATTGAATAATATAACTTCTATTATTTTTTTGAATTTTTTTTTTGGTAGTATACCCTATTTAAACCATGTTTTGTTAAAAATAATGGCTACATCAGTTGGAATGATTGTATACTGTACCAACCGTGTTTCACATAATTGTACATAATTCCTTTTGTATATATTATGCTTGTATCTTCGCTCTTCCCTCGCACTAAAACGAACATGAAAATGCATGTCTGGTCTTTCCTCTGTAATATTGTCTGTCTTGTGAACTTGTTATGTCCTGTTGCCTTGAGATTTTGTATATAAGGAGAGAGTTCTACAATAATATAACTAAGTCGTTTCCAACCTGCCTTTGAGTTCACAACCTTACTCGGCGCCGTCACAATACTTTGTCTTCGCAACTGGCTCTTATTATATTCAATTTAGGATTACTTTATAGAGCCAGTAATTAGGCAAAAGTCATCCTTCATGGTGGGTAGTGAAATTCAGGAATACTATACTTATCAAATTTTTTATTTAAAGTTTACAACTGTGCCGACTAAAAACACTACTGACCAAGGCAGCTTTGAATAGCGACTGGACAGGCTGCCTAGTCTTGATACCCTCTCGACGAGCGCTCCCACTAATCAAAGCCGTGCTGCTGAGGGACAATAGGGCGAGTCATCATCCATGACTAAGTGGGAAGGCAGACTGACTAAGCTAAAGCCGCTATCCTCACCCAATGTGGACCGGCCATTCCATCAATCGTACTATTCACTCATACCACCACTCCCGAGGAAGCCAATGAAAATTCGCCACCTCTCAGTCTAAGCCACAATTGCGATGTGAAAGGACAGAGCTCTCATGGTTTCCACCCTGAGGAAGGGAGTCAACACTCCAAAAACGCATAGCTTGTTCATTGTATTTTTTTTACACGACTGGTATTAGCCATGTATTCCTGGATTTGATTACCCATTATGAAGGATGACTTTTGCCCAATTACTAGCTGTATGCAGTAATCCTGAAAAGAAGATAATAAAAGCCATTGGGAAGACAGAGTGTAAGATCAATGCAACTAAGTTATTCACTGTTTTTTTACAAATTATTATTATTATTATTATTATTATTATTATTATTATTATTATTATTATTATTATTATTATTATTATTATTATTATTATTATTATTATTATTATTATTATTTCAAACTAAGCTAGAACCCTAGTTGGGAAAGCAGGATGCTATATGCTCAAGGGTTCAAATAGGGAAAATAATAGCACAGTGACGAAAGGAAATAAGGATATAAACAAATTTCAAGATAAGTTATGAATAATAAAAGAAAATATTTTAGGAACAATAGCAATATTTACATATCTAATATGTAAACTATAATTGCTTAAAAAGTTAGGTAAATATATAGAATAATGTGCCCAAGAGTACCATCAAGCAACAGAATTCTAACCCAATACAGTGGAAGACCATGGCAAGAGGCTATGATACTATCCAAAACTAGAGAACAATTTCTTTATTTTTTGTTGTCCTTCTCCTAGAAGATCTGCTTACCACAGCTAAAGAATCTCTTCCACCTTTAGAAGACGAAAGTAGTTACTGAACTATTACTTCACAGTATCTAATCCCTTGAGCAAAAAAGAATTATTTAGTCATCTTAGTGTTGTCAGGTTATGAGGACGGAGGAGAATATGTAAAGAATACTCCAAAATATTCGATTTATATGTACGCAAGGAAAAATTATACGTAAACAGAGAGAGAGAGAGAGAGAGAGAGAGAGAGAGAGAGAGAGAGAGAGAGAGAGAGAGAGAGAGAGAGAGAGAGAGAGAGAGAGCTACCGGTGTGATGTTCGTTGATTTTATTACGAGAAAGATATGGGAGTGGCACTAACACACTAAAAGCTGTTGTATACAAATGATTCATTTATATCCAGCGAGCCCCGGACTAAAGCCTTTGAGGGAAAGGTGGCAGAGCCAGCAGGCACTCGTTACAAAAGAGCTTTATTTATGTATTGGCAAACAAAGGGATTTTGGATTTAAACCAAAGCACGTGTCGCAAATTCCCAAACTGAGAGAACATTCCTATGAACTATCATAAATGAATGATCCATTTTATTCCAGAATTTTAAATAATTAATATATATTTTTTTCATGTGGTATTTCATGTATTTATTGAAGCCTTAATAAAACACGAACATAACAACACAAGCAATAAAATAAAAGAAATAATCATGATTTTGATGACAATACTATAAAAAAACAATCATAACAATAATAAAGATAATAATAGAGCAAGAATTATAGGGCATATGTTGGAATTTCAGTTTTGTCTCAAATTCTAAAACAAATGGTAAATAATTGCAAAGAGAAGAAGGATTCGTGACCAGTAGGCATACGGACACACATATATCTGTTTCATGCATTCGGTCAAATGAGCTAATGGGACAATACATTCCTACACTCTATTATACTCTAGTATACTTTCCTTGGGGTTAACTTGAATAGATGCGGATATCTTGCAGATCATGAAAAACCTAAACTGAAATATGAAAGAGAGTGGATAAAAAAAGGAAATAATCACATAAAAACACATAAGGTTTTTTTGTAATAAGAATACTTCATAATTAAATGGTTGCTGCTATATACCCTTCCATAGCTATTTAGTGTTAGTTAAAGGAGCTCAGATGAATAACACAGTTTATACTTCTGATCTATATACAGGTAAATCGAACTGTGAACTCTCAAATAACCTTTGCACTTCTACACTCAATGCCTACCATTGCTTGAACTATCATGAACCCTAACTAAAGGAATATAGGCGGTATATTTATCATCATATAAAATATATCACATTTCATAAAGGTAAAGAAACAGAAAATTAATATCAGGTTTTTTATGATATATTTATTTAGATATGATAGATACTGATACCCTTTCCCTGAAATAATACTGCATATATATTCAAAAGCAATGATTTTTTATGAAACTATAAACCTTTATCTATTTCAGTTTTAGTTGAACGTAATTTAAAAATAGTTCTCTTTTTAAGCGTACCTAGGGTACTGAAGAGAAACATACCTGGATGAAAGCAGATAGGTAACTATAAATGATCAGCTGATAATAAACCCATCTCAACAGAAGGAAATTGATCGACTTTCTAAATGAATGGCTTAGTCTGCCTCTAAAAAGAGCTATAGAATAATTTGGGAGTAATATAGACAATGAATAGCGGTAAAAGGGAGAGAGAAAAATTACCTTCATAGTAAATTAACTGGGTAACTTCGAAATGTTACATTCATTGTGTTTTCTAGTTACCTAATAATCAGCTATATATGTGTCTTATTAAAAAAAATGCACTATAAGATAGAGGGCAGAACTGGCCAGGTGAAGGACATATATTGTCCAAGTTATATCAAATATATTGCGTTGCATGAGGTGAAATATAATAAGTAATTTACCCAAATACAGAATGATTTCAAACAATGCCGAACAGAATTGGAATAATATATACTTCTATTATTTTTTTGAATTTTTTTTTTTTGGTAGTATACCCTATTTAAACCATGTTTTGTTAAAAATAATGGCTACATCAGTTGGAATGATTGTATACTGTACCAATCCGTGTTTCACATACATTGTACCATAATTCCTTTTGTATATATTATGCTTGTATCTTCGCTCTTTCCCTCGCACTAAAACGAACATGGAAAATGCATGTCTGGTCTTTCCTCTGTAATATTGTCTGTCTTGTGAACTTGTTATGTCCTATTGCCTTGAGATTTTGTATATAAAGGAGAGAGTTCTACAATAATATAACTAAGTCGTTTCCAACCCTGCCTTTGAGTTCACAACCTCCTTACTCGGCGCCGTCACAATACTTTGTCTTCGCAACTGGCTCTTATTATATTCAATTTAGGATTACTTTATAGAGCCAGTAATTAGGCAAAAGTCATCCTTCATGGTGGGTAGGTGAAATTCAGGAATACGATACTTATCAAATTTTTTATTTAAAGTTTACAACTGTGCCGACTAAAAACACTACTGACCAAGGCAGCTTTGAATAGCGCGACTGGACAGGCTGCCTAGTCTTGATACCCTCTCGACGAGCGCTCCCACTAATCAAAGCCGTGCTGCTGAGGGACAATAGGGCGAGTCATCATCCATGACTAAGTGGGAAGGCAGACTGACTAAGCTAAAGCCGCTATCCTCACCCAATGTGGACCGGCCATTCCATCAATCGTACTATTCACTCATACCACCCACTCCCGAGGAAGCCAATGAAAATTCGCCACCTCTCAGTCTAAGCCACAATTGCGATGTGAAAGGACAGAGCTCTCATGGTTTCCACCCTGAGGAAGGGAGTCAACACTCCAAAAACGCATAGCTTGTTTCATTGTATTTTTTTACACGACTGGTATTAGCCATGTATTCCTGGATGTTGATTACCCATTATGAAGGATGACTTTTGCCCAATTACTAGCTGTATGCAGTAATCCTGAAAGAAGATAATAAAAAGCCATTGGGAAGACAGAGTGTAAGATCAATGCAACTAAGTTATTCACTGTTTTTTTACAAATTATTATTATTATTATTATTATTATTATTATTATTATTATTATTATTATTATTATTATTATTATTATTATTATTATTATTATTATTATTATTATTATTATTTCAAACTAAGCTAGAACCCTAGTTGGGAAAGCAGGATGCTATATGCTCAAGGGTTCAAATAGGGAAAATAATAGCACAGTGACGAAAGGAAATAAGGATATAAACAAATTTCAAGATAAGTTATGAATAATAAAAAGAAAATATTTTAGGAACAATAGCAATATTTACATATCTAATATGTAAACTATAATTGCTTAAAAAAGTTAGGTAAATATATAGAATAATGTGCCCAAGAGTACCATCAAGCAACAGAATTCTAAACCCAATACAGTGGAAGACCATGGCAAGAGGGCTATGATACTATCCAAAACTAGAGAACAATTTCTTTATTTTTTGTTGTCCTTCTCCTAGAAGATCTGCTTACCACAGCTAAAGAATCTCTTCCACCTTTAGAGAAGACGAAAGTAGTTACTGAACTATTACTTCACAGTATCTAATCCCTTGAGCAAAAAAGAATTATTTAGTCATCTTAGTGTTGTCAGGTTTATGAGGACGGAGGAGAATATGTAAAGAATACTCCAAAATATTCGATTTATATGTACGCAAAGGAAAAATTATACGTAAACAGAGAGAGAGGAGAGAGAGAGAGAGAGAGAGAGAGAGAGAGAGAGAGAGAGAGAGAGAGAGAGAGAGAGAGAGATTAGAGAAATCAAATGCAGTACTGTCTAGCAAGCTAAAGGATCCAATAACTCTCTAGCAGTAATATCTCAACGCGTTGCTGGTGCTTTTGCTAATAGACTACCTATAAACACTGATTAAAGGTTACTCATGAATGGCAGATTCAAAGGAAAAGGACAATACTCTAGTAGGACAATAACCTAAAGATCTACCACATGATCAGCACCCAGGACCACTCTCCATCACACAAGTTGCAGGAAGGGCCAGTCTTTGGATACAAATGATTCAATAAGATGACATATAGGCTACCGCATCTCTAGCTCAAAGGGATAGTGAGGTTCTAGGCACTTAAAGATATGTTTTAGCATTAGCATATCTCGATCCCTTGGTCACTCTAAATAAGTCATTGGATTCAACAATGTCAAACCCGAAATGATTCCCGAAAAATATGCCATAGAGTATATGGTTCAGGTTAGCAATATTCTAAGTTCAGTAAATCTTCTTGAGCATTTAAGTATATGAATGAATATGAAAAAAAAATGTCAAAATATGTTATATACAACAGACCTGCTGAATAAGAAATATTGTTGCAGGAAGGTTATTTTTTGGTTATATAACAAACTTACAAGTTGATTTACCTGTAGCAGAAGGAAGTTATCTTAGAATCATTTGCAGTCTCTATAAAAACATTTTTTTTTTTTTCATTTTCTAAGCAATAGCTTTATCTGATAAATTATTATGAATAACAGCTTTTTGTACTATAATGGATCTAAAGAAAAAAAAAAACAGTTGAAGAGGCAAAGCGAGCTACAGTTATAATAATATCCTCATTAGTTACATTAATGGCCTTCAAAATAGTCTACCCTCCTCGATAAGTGACATTTATTAGAATTGATACCTCTGACATAGGTAAAATCTATTCCAAGAATTGATAAATCAGATAGAGGCAGCCTTATTCATTTCGGAAGTTGAAGAATTGCCATAAGTTTCCAATATGAGAGATTGAGACCTTTAGGTTTATTCTTTATACCCGACAGAAGTAATAATTTCATTATTCATCATAAACATAAATTGCAGATGCACACAAACATAAGATATTGAAGAAATGTATTATATAAAGAGTTTGGTGGTGTTTCATTTCAGAAGAATAGTATTTGCTAAGAATATTTTTGATAGTTTTAGCTCTCTCTCTCTCTCTCTCTCTCTCTCTCTCCTCTCTCTCTCTCTCTCTCTCTCTCCTCTCTCTCTCTCTCTCTTCCTCTCTCTCTCTCTCCTCTCTCCTCTCAGAAATTTTTTTAATAAAAATTAGTGTTCTAGGAAAGTGTATTTACTATTCCTGATAAAGGATAATATTATAGTCCTACTTTAGCTCCTTACTGGTAAAATAATACATGCACTAAGGATGCTTATGAAAAAACTATATGAAATTCGAAATTATATTAAAAAATACGTTCAAAAATCTTTCAGAAGTAAACCATTGCCTCATTGATCTTCCTATCCTTGATGGCACCACCTTCCTCCATTTTTAATAATTTTATAGTAGCGCCCATGTTAAAATGATATGGTTTCAGAAGCCTTATAGAATAGCTATCTAATTTGAGTGGGGGCCCAATATCCTCTTTAAGTGATGATACTACTCATTGCTTCGAAATTAATCTCTGTTTTTGCCAGGTTATTCTATAAAATACCTGGCTTTTTGGACAGGGTCTCACATATGATTAATTATATTTCACTCAAAAGATTCGCCTCTTGTCGTATATTACAATTTTTTTTTTCTTCCTCGAGATGTCTACCCCCTTTCCACCAAAAAAATATTTTGGTTATGCACCTTGCAAGGAATTTGTAACTGTTTTAAGATACTTTCATATGTTCCCTATTGCACAATTAACGAATTTATCAATGTTGATATTGTATAATTTTTGGAAATCATGACATTAGGTTATCGACCGTTTTGTCAAAATATCAATTCTAAAAACTTTCTCTCAGAAACCATATTAATGACATTTTACTAAAGTTTTTGGTAATACGATTAAATAATGTAAAAATTATCCAAATACTATATAAACGGTTATAATAATCCATACTCTCTTAGTGTGTAATATATAGAAATGAGAACTAGACCTAGAATTGGACGGAAGCACCTAAAGTTCTCGGCTTTTGAACATTCAAAATGGTGTTTTTCCACGGCCAGTTAAACTCTGCACTGGAACCCGTAAACTTCCATTACGAGCTATGAATTTCGAACTTTTAACTCAGAGTTGGAGTTATAAAATTTTGCCTATACTATTCAAAAAGTTGTGCTTAAAATCTTCTTTTGGTTTATCCTTTTTCTATATATTGCGTTTTCCTTTTTTATTCACCCTACTTTTTATATCTAACCTTTTTTAATATTGCAATCGTCCTAGACGATACCTCCTCCTTATAAAATGTGTGTGAATACATATATATATAAATATATATATATATAATATATATATATTATATATATATATATATAATATATATATATATATATATATATATATATATATATATATATATATATATATATATATATATATATATTATGTAAATACGCTATTTGATTTTTAAAAACACAATATTATTGTTTTCTAACTTACTTATTCGGGAATAACAGAACCATAGGTTAATATGAACAATAGTGATTCCAGTCCTTTTATATGACGATTAATATATTTGTATAAGATTTTACAGAACAAAAACAATACTGTATTGATAATTGGATGATAATATGCAACATCTTAATTATAATATCTAAAGGAAAATAGGAACTAGTTAGTAAAAAGATTTAACATTTTATGTTATAAAATTCCAAAAAGATATTTTACAACCATATTTATCTTGTTTTCCCAATAATTCATTTGGTGTAATTATTATTATTATTATTATTATTTATTATTATTATTATTTATTATTATTATTATTATTATTATTATTATTATTATCTAACTTACACCATAGTTGGCATTGCAGGATTCTATATGTACAAGGGCCCCCAAAAGGGAAAATATCCCTGTGAGGAAAGGAAATAGGCAAATAGCTTAGATAGTCTGCCTAAATGTACCCGGAAGCATGAAATCTCTACTCCGTGGCAATAGAAAAACCAAGGTATATATAACTGCATCACTACTGGATACAAGAGAACCAGGGTTTGACTCTGGAATGTTGTTCCACTGGAAGAGATGTTTATCATAGGTAAAGAATACCCTTATCAAGAGGAAAGTAGCCACTGGACAATACCAGTTCAGTAGTTACCCCCTGTGATTGGAACTATTTTTAGTTATCTCTGTGTTGTGAGGTTTATGAAAACAAAAATAGGCCTGACAATTGAATGTATGAGTACGCAAATGAAAAATTCCCTGTACTCATAGAGGGGGACCCCAATTTACAACTATTAGTCCAGTCAAATGGCATAAAAACTCTTGTGGTAATTTCTCAAAGGGTGGTTGTTAAATTATATTTTTTTTTTTTTTATCTTTTAAGGAAAGTTCACGTATTGATTATGTATTAATCTAAACATTTATAGCAACTGAGTTGAGTTAACTATATAGGTTGAAAACACTTATAGCAATTGAGTTTAGTTGGCTGTTTTGATCGAACAAGTTTCGAGGAATCTGCGTTGGAGTTGGCCGTTCTAGTCGAAACCTCAAAGGAAGATAGGAAGGCTGATAATACGCATGTTAATATAATAGTTGCCAACTCCAAAGTGAAAACAATAGTTTGACCGCTTAGTGTTCAGATGGCGTTGTAGGTATATCGTATGTCGAGTGTTTGTATATATTCAGAATTTGACGGTTGACACAAACGAAATTTATGGCGCCAACAGTGAATAAGTCACACAAGTGTGTTGTTTGTAGTAGGCAAAATGAAACCAATCCCTCCTTTGGCGTTTCACAGGTTCCCGAAGGATAAATAATGGCGAGTACTAACAGTATAATCCATCGAAATATCTGCTTCTCATGAGTAACCCAAACTTGATGTATTGGATATGAAATTAAGGCAAGGCACCTGCAGTACAGTACATTTTGTTTCAAACTTTTTTGGGGGTCGTAAAGCTATTAGTATTATATATTTCTCAGGTGCTGATATATTTGGGGGTTATGAACATGTTTAGTGTTATGTATTATATTTAACTTTTATTTAACTTACATGTGCATGAATATTGCAGCATATTTGCACAGTTGAGTAACATTATAGAAGTATACTGCTTTAACATGTTATTTTATTAGTGTCCTTTTCTCTTCTTATTGTTTTCTATTTTCTAAATAAAGGACTAACATTTTACAGTATTTGTAAACTGCATTTGTTTGTATTTGTATTTTCATTGTACATTGAATACGTATTTACTGTCTGTGCTTTCTGTGTTTGCATACATTTTTTGTCTATGTATTCAATTCTTGAAACAATCTTTTTTTTAGTATTATGTTTTATCATATTTATAATTATATGAAAGTTTATTTTGCATGTAATTAATGATACAATTTTGGTTTGCTTGTATGTTACCTTATTTCTATTTCCAATCCATTTTTATTATCTTCAAGTTTTCTACATACGTAAGTACGCATGCTTTCGATTAGTCAATATATTCTCAAAATCGATATCTCTATTAGTTTATATATATCTCTAATAGTCCCTTAAACAAAAATTAACTTGTCCTTAAAAGTGATCATAACTTTTTAAGGATTTTTTTTTCATTCGCATGTTGAATTCCCGAATACAAAATACTTTTAAAGTGATTATGAGGTATAGAGTATTTTATTTCGGTAGTATAGTGAACTTTTGCCAAATTGTATTTTTTTTAAGATAACGTCTTAAACAATATGATACATAGGTTAAATATACATGTGTTGTCCAAAGCCCACTAACTCAATAGCCTTCAGTGTAGCATTCTCCATCTACCCATTAAAGACCATCTCGAAATTCCAATCACAGAAAAGGAAAATGTCAAGCAAACGTCACCTTCAAACTCTCGGAAGCGATTTGCTTTCGTAATAGTCCCTCCACGGGTAGCTTTTAAAAGTTTCTTTCAACTTACTAATAGCTTCCGCACCCTTTCAACAAACTGGGACTTATTCAGATAAGAGGGCAGCCATTTTCCTGACTGACTTGGACTGTAAAGCTCAGTTGCTATAAACAAAGACCATAACCTATGACGTTTATTGAAGTTGGTGTTAAAACTTTCCTTTCAATGATTTCGTACCGAATACTACTCAATAATTATCGCTCGTATTATTATCGCTCGGTGATGTTGATAGAGAGGACCATAAATATTTCTATACAGAGGTAAGATAATTTTTTGAAGGAACTATTCGGCAATGATGTGTAGTAGAAAGGTGGAGAGAGAGAGAGAGAGAGAGAGAGAGAGAGAGAGAGAGAGAGAGAGAGAGAGAGAGAGAGAGAGAGAGAGAGATATGGATAATCAGTATTTCGTTGAAACAAATAAAAAAAAATATTGCCGTTTTATTACCAGGAATGGAGCAGTTACTGCTAGGTCAATAAAGTATGAATGTCCATCATTTGCATCCAACCTCTCTCTTTCTCTCTTTCTGTATTTTTTTTTCTTTTTCCTAACACAACTCTTCTACCTTCCACGTATTAGTTATTATATCCCATAATTCATATTAATTGAAACACATACATTTACATAAACTGTTTTTTATGAAAATTATTTTAAAACATATATATATATATATATATATATATATATATATATATATATATATATATATATATATATATATATAGTATGAATATATATATATATATATATATATATATATAATATATATATATATATATATATATATATATATATATATATATATATATATATATATATATATATATATATATATATATATATATATATATATATATA
>NC_090737.1:106569297-106581797 GCF_036898095.1 Palaemon carinicauda | reverse complement strand
ATCATCAGACATCCGAAGTGGTGGACCAACCTTGCTTTCTATAACAGAGGGAGGATGGAATATAACTTGAAGGTAGCCTAACCTAAGATATGGTTATAGCCTAATTCAGAGCGAAGTCTAAAGCTTTCAAGCAATGGCTATCTGTTAGAGAAAAGGAATTTAACCGCTTCACATGGGGGCAGTGAAATCACCAACAAGCTTGTAGGTATCTAAGATCCTAAGAGGCAGAAATCAATAAGAGATTAGATAATCCATGTTTGAATCTGATATTTGAAGCACAAATGATTTCTTTTGTGCTTGACACAGACTTTTATGACCTGAATGTCACGACATTCACATTAATAGCTACACTTATGAGAAGCAGGTAGTGATCCATACCAGAAAACCGCCACATCCCGTGCCGTAGGGTTGGCTTCCTCTTTCAAAATTATTGGTATCTTAAACCTGGAGTGTCGCACTTGAGGGACCAAAGTTTCAGAGCTTGAGAGAATATTATGGTGCCTGGAGGCAGCTGCTGATTCTCTAAATATTTTGATGGAGTACGCAAATACTGCAGTATACTAAACAGTGCTGAGAAAACCAACGACGAAATGGTCCTTGATTCTGCTCTATATTTCAAAAAAGGTAACCAAATTAAATTTATAATAATTTTTAACCTACTTCTTCAGCTAATCAAATTTAATGACGTCTGTATTAAAGAGAAAATTTTCTTCAACAAATTACTTTGTTCAATAAATCAATAGTTTTATTTTTTCTCACTTTTCCTAAACTTACTCTTACATCCGTACAATATTGTTATCATTATACAACATATGATGCATCTTCTTTGAAGTAATATAATGGACTGAGAGGAACAGATTCTTTCCTCTGGTGTAAAAATGGAATAAAGAAGTTGACAATTCTTCAAACGGTGATAGTTTTCATAATCACTTAATTTACGAAAATATCAGAGAAAATACAAACTTCCAATAAAAAAATGACATTAGTCCGAATTCTTATGCAGCCAAAAAAAAAAATAAATAAAAAAAAATAAATGTATATATATATATATATATATATATATATATATATATATATATATATATATATATATATATATATATACATATATATATATATATATAATATATATATATATATATATATATTATTATAATAAATATAAAATTTCATCTTCATGCTCTACAAGTTATCTGCTCCTGCCTTGCTGGTGTGGTAAATTTATGTTTAATAATACCGTATATAAACAAACCTGTAACTTGCTGGGATATTCTGTAAAGAAAAAAAAATATCTCATGACATATGAGAAAGAAAATAGGCTCTTCCCGCTGGTGCGAAAGTTAAGACCTTCGGATATCGTTCAAACATGTCAAAGTCAACGTTTTATGAGTGAACTTAACATCGGTAGTCTTCCAGCACCATGTTATCGATATTGATGGGACGGTTTTATATGAAAAAATGAGGAAGTAAATTTCCACATTCATGGTGGAGATTTGTTTTAATCTACTTTAACGAAAAAGATTTAATCATTAGCTCTGATTTTTCTAAAGGAAGTATCAGGTGAAAGTAATTTACTTTTAGTAAAAAAAAAAAAAAAAAAAAAAAAAAAAAAAAAAAAAAAAAAAAAAAAAAAAAAAAAAAAATATATGTAAAACCAATTTACAAATTATCGTTACTGATTATAATTTTTATAATTCTATATAATGCTGTGGAACCTTTACTTAAGAAAAATAAAAACTAGTAAATCAAAAGCTTGCGAATAAGTTAATATATTTTACTAAAATCTTTGCAGTAAAATTAGGATGCAGATATAAAGTAAGAATTTTTAATAGTTCACGTGCTCTATATTAGATTTGTTGGATTGATATATACATTTTAATATGTTCTATGCTTTCTATAAGTCGATTGAACCATTCCTAATTTGTATCAATATTTCATTGCTCTAGGCAAATTTATTTGTTGATTTATTTAATGGTTCATACAAGCTCCGTTTCTTGATAAGACGTCACTGATTCCGAAGAAAAACAATCTTTGTGTCATAATTCCACTGATGTATCGAAAATTTAAAAAAAAAAAATAAATAAATAAATAAAAATGAAATAAATACATATAAATAAGGAAATTTCAATTGGATGACCATATTATATAAACAAAGCAATAGAATTTATTCAAACTGCAATGATCCCCACATCGATATCCATTTTAAGCAAGCTGTTAAGAAAATTCAAGTTCTTAAGTCATACATTTATAAAGATTGTTAAGGCATCGTGCTCTCACTTTATAGACCATGGTTTATTTGATATTGTTTTCTGATAATCTACGAAGTAAAATGAATAGATGGAAGAATAAAATTCTAATTTGAAAATTGGATCACACTACAATGAGTTAGATTAGAAACTGATCCGATAATTTTCAAAGTAAAATTGGTAATTGTGCATCTCAGCATCGCTGATAATTAGCCGCTGGAGTGTCTGCAACACATGTTGCTGTATGCAGCTGTGTTACCTGAATGAGAAGAAAAGGGGTAGTTTTCTTACTTTTTATAAAAAAATCTCAAGTTCCTATGGTACTTCTACCAGAGCCATAATGTGAGTTTACTTTAGTGCGTATATAAATACCTTTAATTATTAAAATATTCATTTTGCTAAACTGGATTTTGCTACGCTGTGGGTTTCTTGCACGCAATTTAGCATAATATCATTCTTTCTCGGTTTTATGCAGCAGGATATGTTGCGCTTAATGCTTATCATTTCCCTCTGTTACCATGCGAAGGTAGCACAGACAGCGATATCCTGGTAGACATGACACTAAGTAAAAGGTCTCCTGGCTGTTAGGCAGACCACGATATTTCCTAGGCACACGTGGGAAACCTGTTCTTGAAGGAAGGCTGGTTTATTTTCTGATGTTCACAGAATCCCCTTAATTATATGAAAATCACATTTGCCTATTTAAAAAAAAAGATAACAAGATTATTTTGTTTTAGTTTTTAAGTGTTCTCAACATTTCTAATCAGGTTGCAGAGTATAGTTGAGCAGAGTCTAGAATGCTTTCTCTTTGTTTTTATATATTTTGGTAAAATTTTAGAGAAATATATGTAAGTTTGCTTATATGATAATCATAATAATGATAGGGCCCTCCATCACCAAGTTCAATTGTCTGTGTACTTTTATTATATGGGTGATGGACATTATTTGATACCAATCCGCTCAAAATCTATTTTTGGTGAGGTAGCTATGTCATCCTGATGGAAGTTCCTAAAGGGTAGCTTCCTAGGGTATATTTGACTACAGTGATTTTTCCAGAGAATTTTACCTTAAGGCATCGAGAATTTTAACTCCTGGAGCAAATATCCCTAAATAAATCTAACAGGGATATCGCATAATATCAGAGGACGTATTCTTGACCCGTCACATAGCTATCTTGACCCCGAACAGTATTAACGCTTCGAGGGGTTACAGTGACAAGAATCTGAAACGAGAATGAAAAGAGAGCCACTCATAAGAAATCTCTCCTACTCCATTTCTAGTGTGTATCTGATGAAGGCGGCAGCGACATCTTTATTCCTTGGAGCAATATATGAGGTGCTACAGATACTGTATTATAGGGAGGTGTCAATAAGCCCTTTTTACAATAAATGGAAATGTGGGTCCATCAGGACGACATGGCTACCTCACCCAAAAATAGATTTTTTGCTTTGCTCAAAATCCGTGTCGTCCTGATGGAAGTTTACCAGAGCATTACTGTATCTGTGGATTTTCAACCAGTGCCGTACCCTCAAGTAAGTATTATCCTGGTCCGTCTAGACCTAGAGACCTATGATGTTACCGTCATACATCATTTCATCTAAGCAGGGAAGAGTCGTACTAGACTCTGGAAAAAGTCTCGAGAAGTACATAATAACTATGGAAGACAAAATGACAAGCTTGTATAGTGGTCTAACCCTATACATTATAAAGCAATGTCAGTATGAATTCCTGACATATCACCTAATGTGTCTACTCTTATTAACTATTGGATAACAGTCAACAAAAAATATAGTTTCGTCTAACAGCAAGCAGATTTGCGACTCCGAATTATTAATAATAAAGATAAAGTCTGTATACTGTTTATTTACACTAGCGTAAGAAACGCTTGGCACAAGTGTCCGTATTATGCTATAGTTCACCAATGTCAATGAAACAGTTCATAAGGACACGTTAGTGGCCTATCGCTTAGTGTGGAGTAACAGACCGTGACTACACACCCATCCTCTTAATTAATAGTCCAAAATTAATTACGCTGTTCCTCGCAGATTTAAACAGAAGGTTAAAGAATTCTACCTGTTGCTACCACAGACCTCTTGAGTGGCTCCACTTGCTTCACATAGTTCATAAAGAACACCTTGGATTACTACCAGCCGGTGTACGAACAAAGATGTTCAAAGGCAATATAATGAAAGAAATTTCATGGAAGAGGCAACTTTCCTCGGATCATGACTTACGGGTGTACTGTCTGGATCCTCTCTGCAAATAACACAGTTGTTTCAGAGATAACTTTGAACCCGAGGTTTCTCTGCTGAATAGCTGTCATCCCATAAAGTCTTAAGTTCTAGGGACCATTCTGACTCTATTGTTGTAAACCTGGATAGAGCGTCCGCTGTCACATTGCGGAACCCTTGAATGTGAACTGCTGACAGGTGGCATTTCTTCCTTTCCACCAAACGGAATATTGCAAACATCACTTGGTTGATTTGAGGTGACCTTGACCTTTGTCGATTGAGGCATCTCACTATCACCTCACTCTTTAGAACCAATCTTATGTGGGTCGAGTGGCAAGGAGATACTTTCTTTAGTGTCAGAAGTACTGCCATGGCTTCTAGAAAGTTGATGTGAAAGGACATGAAGAGATTGGACCGAGCTCCTTGGACTCTCCTCCGATGAGAGTGACCTCCACAGCCTTCCTTTGCAGCGTCTGTGTGGATAGTCACTGACGGGGGAGGAGGTTGAAGAAGTATAGATTTCATCAATTGCTTGGCATTGGACCAGGGCTTGAGAAGCGTTCGCAGTCGAGTCGGTAGTGGTCTCATTAGATCTCTTCGTGCGTTTGATGCATATTTTCTCCAGACTCCTGTTGCATCCTTCAGCTGTGCTCTTAGCACTGAATCTAGTATCGAAGCAAACTGTAGAGAGCCCAGCACTCTCTCCAGTTCACGTCTTGATATCCGTTTGGGTTTCAATAGTCTCTTGACAGATCCTACTATTTCTTTCATCTTCTTACCAGGAATGGAAAGTCGATGTGACTCCAAATTCCAGTGGATTCCCAACCACTGAAATTTTGAGCAGGAGATAGTCGAGACTTTTTTATGTTGATCTTGAATCCCAGATGTTCCAGGAACTGGATCACTATCTTGGAGGCTTGCATGCATTCTGTCTTGGATGCTGCCCACACCAGCCAGTCGTCTAATTAGGCTACTACTTGGTCCCCTTTTGGGCGTAATTGATGGACGGCTACGTTCGCAGGCTTCGTGAAAATCCTTGGGGCTATGCTTAGCCCGAAAGGCATGGCTCTGAAGGCGTAAAGTTTTCTATGGAACTTGAAGCCTAGGTAGGAGGAGAGCTGACGATTAATTGGAACATGCCAATAAGCGTCAGACAAGTCTATAGAGACGGTATATGCCCTTTTGGGATGTAGGGTCCTTATGTGTTGAAGTGTGAGCATTCTGAACTTGTAGTTCACTATGAACATGTTGAATGGCGACAAGTCTAGAATGAGCCTGAGTTTTTCTGAGTCCTTCTTTGGAACACAAAACGGCCTTCCTTGGAACTTGATGGACTTAACTTTCTGGATTACTCTTTTCTCTAAGAGCTCTCGGACATATTCTTCCATAATAGGGGTAGAGTGTTGGAAGAATTGAGGAAATTGAGGGGGAGGACTGCTCCAGCTCCTACCTAGTCCATTCTTTATTAGTCTGTGGGCCAAGGAATCGAAGGTCCAACGATCCCTAAATAGAAGTAGTTTCCCTCCTATTGGAAGCATCTCACTTCTGCTGTTGTGGACCTGATGCCTTGCCTCCTTGACCGCGTCTTCCCCTGGATCCCCTTCCCCTTGAAGGGCATCTAGGAGAACCTCTGGCTGTTCCTCTAACTTTTGAACGAAAGGAAGAAGTCTGCCTTTCGAAGGCTGGGTTAAAAACTGGTGACTGTGCTGCCACTTGTTGAGGTACCAGCTGGTATGTGGTTGGAGGTTTTGCCACTATGTGAGGCACCGTGGTCGCAGGAAGTTGTTGTTTTTGCTGCCGGTAGGGTTTAGCCAGCCGAGAGGATAGCCTAGGCCTTTTTGTCTTCTTCTTGGGTTGGGGACCCTCATCTGGAGAAGACTTTCTCTTAAGATCTAAGCCCCACTTTTTGAGAAGGTTCCTATTCTCCGTGGTGGCCTTGTCTGCTACCTCTTTAAGGACTTCATTGGGAAAGAGGTCCTTACCCCAGATACAAGAGGAGATCTGCTTCCTCGGTTCGTGCCTCACCTCAGGCGAGGCGAACACGAACTCTCTACAGGGTCTCTTAGCTTTAATAAAGCTATATAGATCCTTTGTAACTGTGGCCAGATGGGTTTTAGCCACTACCATGAACATATCCTGGTTCTTGGGGTCACTTGCTATCGTTTCTAATATCGTTTGCAATGACATCGATGCCGCAAGTCTTTCTTTCGTCTGTTGCTCTCTGCGCAAGAGAAACTCCGACAGCTTTGGAAGTTCCTAACCAAACTGACGTTCAGTAATATCAGCTTCCAGCTTCCCGACTGAGAAGGTAAGGTGGGTGTCCTTCAGTCTTCTTGGTCAAAGAGCAAGGTCAGAGATAACGGCTTGCACTCCTCCAAAGAGGGGCATGGTTTCCCTGCCTCCAGCGCCTTTACGGCTGCCTTATATCCCTTTTCCATGAAGGGAAAGGCTCTGGTTGGAGAGGCCACAAATGAGTGAAACTTTTTACTCAAGGCTGGCCCCTTTAAGTTCGTGAAGCCCCTCTCTTCCATTGAGCTCGCTAGTAACACCTGTGCTTTACTATGGTCAAGAACTATGACTTCCTTCGGCTCCGTCTCCTCCTTTGAGGCAGGATCCTTCCTAAGATGGACATAGCAGTCCGGGTAAGAGTCTTTGTTGGGCCAAAATTCCACGTCTTCCAGGGGAATTGCAGCCAACTTCTCTGATATAACAATCTTCCCAGTTGTCATTGGCATGTGTTCGGCATACTTCCAAAGAATGGTCGCTTCCTGGGGCCCACGTGATGCTGAAAGTCTACGTATCTCCAGTTTCATTGCAGCTTCCTTTTCATCATTCTTCTTTTGTATTTGTTGAATCATCTCAACAATAGAAGAAAGTGTCCTTCTTAGGTCATCTAGGATAGCAGACGATGTAGAGGGAACAGGTTCTGGGGCCGGAACCGATGTAACCGACACCACGTCGATTTCTTCCTCTTCTATTTCAGGAGCCTGGGACAGCTCCTCCTTCAAGGTCCTTTTCTGTATAATCTGACACCTCCGACATCCTATCGTCCAATTGGATGTCATGAAGGGTGGCCGAGACTTCCGAATCGACCGGATTCTGGGCAGTTGGTATCTCCTCCTGAGGCTGAGGAATGACTGCATCAGCTGATACTTCAAGGAAAAGGTAGGCCCTCATCTTCTCATTTGTAAGGCAGGGGCCTGAAGTGTTTTTTCAAAAACCCATCACCCAGGTTCGCAACTTTTCCCTGGCAGCACCCCTTGACTCCGTCGATTTAGGGGTGTCAAATGCCTCGGTAATCAGGTTAAAACATATGGTACAAACCTGAGGGCCCAATACTGTAGATCACCTTTGGAGGCTGCGCATGCTGCGTGTCTCCTGCAAAACTGATGTCCACAGAAGTTCTTGCTGCCAACATTACAGAACATACTCCCGCACTTCGGATGGTCCTCCTGTAAAGAGAAGAAAATCCATGAGTATCAAGTGAAGGCTTTTCACTTATGTCAAAACATGTAGCTTAGACAGTAAACCTATGAAAGAAAGAAGGAAAGACACATACTTGTATTTTCTGTCCAGCCAATTGCTGTAACCTCCCAAGATATAAAAAATAATGTTAATTCTTATTCTAGAATACCTTATGAAATTTCCTAAGCAGGAAGTTAAGGTGTAGCTCACACCTTGAAATAAAGTTTTAATATACGGGATAGAATGAATACAGAAAGAACTCACTTTCTATATATTGTACGGTCTCAACAAAAGGCTGTACAAGATAACATGAAGTATGTTGGAAGAACTTTAGTTTTACAACAATCTCTGTACTGTAGCTTTATTAATGCAGTGTGTACTACACCATAAATATAGTAACTACTGTACATCGCATGCTGCTGTGCCGGCCAGATAACACCGGCACGTGCCGGCTGGCATTTACCCCTGTATAGTTCAAGGATATGCTACCTTTAACTAATAAGCGGCAGGTCACTGGTTCGCAAATGTGCGCCGGCCAGCAACTGAAAACACTAGCACCCGGCTGCTGGCTGCTAATCGTAGTGGCCAGCAGATTTCAGGATGCGTTTCTACTGCCGGCAGGCAAAGGTAGCAATACCCATGCCTGCCGGCAGTGACTACGAACCAGAGAACTTCCACCTGTGCGGCTGCTGGCCGTATAAGCCGGCGGCCGGGACAGGAGTACAAAACACTAGTAAGAGAAACAGTATGGATGTAAGGTTATAAGGCGGCATTGCCATACGACCTTCCATCCAGAAAGAGTGAACATATGGAAGGGGAGAATGTAGCATTCAGGCTTCCTATAATTCCATAGCCTGTCGGACTCTATCAGCAGACACGGAAGGGAGACCAAGGGAGGTCTGGGGTTCACTCTGCAGAAGAAAAAGGATCTCTGCCAGCCGGCACGTAATTGCCGTCCAGCAGAGAGCTGAGCCGGTCCTCCATCCGAACCTACACTAGGTACGGAAGTAGGACTGCGGCCAAGAGATGCAATGGCTAGGGCATCACTAAGAAAGAGAGGGGGGAAGGGATAAGGGTCCTATAATCTTCGTTCTATTTTGAGACACACCCAGCAGTTAGGAAAGCTCATCCTAACCTAGAGTTGTGTATTAGGGAGAAAGATTGGCAATACTTGCTATCCTCCTCCATACCAGAACAAAGTTAGGTGTAGTTATTTTGCCAGGCAACGGAAAAAATTCATTCTCCAGCCCGAGAATAACAACAGAGGACAGTCTGCTAGACCACTAGAGGAACGAATCATCTCTTAGAAAATCCTTCAGATGTGGACTAGGGAAGCAAAGCCTCCTGTGTCTGCACCTAACCTAGCAAAGGAAACTCATTTCTATGCTAGGGAGACGCATATCAAAGACTAGAAACTCTGATATTCTGCCCCAACCCAAAAACCAGTCACTGTGGTTACCAGGTCAGGACAGACATATCCTAGTATAGTTATACCTGAATATTATTCAGATAGAACCGGTAGGACTAAACCTAAGGCTAACTCAGAGGGAGAAAGGGATTGAACTTAGTCTCCGGAGGAGAAAAGAACAATTGGGGATGTGCAAAAGTATACTACAGCCTTATAGGCTACTAGTCTAGGTGCAGTGAGAATCGATTACCTAAATCACCGAAACTCTCTCGTATACAATCTTGGAGAAGAAAACTCAACGATAACTTAAATGTATAAAATATTTGCCAATAGCTTCAATAACATAACACTCGGAAAACTTATATCATGCATGAAAATACTAGGGCCAGACACCTAGGCTACTAAGCCTCGGGAAGGGCAAGATCTGTTACCTAAATCTCCGAACTGAAAACTAACGGCATCATATAAGAATTCCTAGAGGCACTAAATAGCAATATTTATTAAATCCTAATAACCGGGAACATCGCTCTGGCTAACTAAATTACCCATGCATAGCGAGCGACAGCATCCAGGATGCCTTTGGTAGGTAACAGCTCTTGTTAACGTTAAAATCACCTTTTGATTTAATCCAAAATGACAAGAGCTTACATTTATACAAAGTAAAGATAATACTCAACTTTCCAGAGGCAGAAGAGGCCGGAGAAGGCATCGTAATGTTGAATTATATCCAAAATTACGAGAGAACACAAGGGAATACACCGTGTAGTAGAGCTACACGAAAAGGAATAAAGATGGCGATGCCGCCTTCATCAGATACACACTGGAAACGGAATAGGAGAGATTCTTTATGAGCGGCTCTCTTTTCATTCTCGTTTCAGATTCTTGTCAGTGTAACCCCTCAAAGCGTTAATACTGTTCATGGTGAATATAGCTATGTGACGTGTCAAGAATACGTCCTCTGATATTATTCGATATCCCTGTTAGATTTATTTAGGGATATTCGCTCCAAGAGTTAGAATTCTGGATACCTTAGGGTAAAATTCTCTGAGAATATCACTGTAGTCAAATATACCTTAGGAAACTACCCTTTAGGAACTTCCATCAGGATGACATGGCCTGAGCCCCCCCAAAAAGTTAATCGGCTTTGGTATGAGGTCATTATTTACAAAACTGTTAATAAACTTTGTTATACTTTTTTTATATAAGAGCATTTATATAAAAGACTACGATACCTTTACTTTTAATTAAAATCATATTACCTTGAAGAATTTCAAAAAGCAAATGCATGGAAGAGAGGTAAAACCTTTGTTTTATGGCCAAAAATGAGTCTTGGCGGTTGTGCTATGATAACGAATATGTTTCTTATTCATGATTCATATTGCAAGTTAAGGCCGAGTTAACAGCTTAATCCATTTTTTTACTAGCGTGCACTACTGTACCATCCCTGTGTGCAAGTTATATACATGGCAAATGGATGATGTTTGGGGGAGCCATGAAAACTGAGCGGTAGGTCATCATCAGCCATTGTCTTCATCTCTTTATAATAGTTTGGGTGGGGAAACATCCTGGGCCGGTCTCTATAATGTTGATCCTGCTACTCACGGGGAAACTTGAAACCTTTAAAGAAGACAATACGGAATGAAGCACTCCGACGAATTCCTCATATATCACAGCTTTCTCAAACTGTTTTAATTCAAAAAATTCTTAGAAAGTTCTGTATCCCTTCCATTTATCGTATAGGATTCCACAAAAACAAAGATTTATTGATCAATTTCAAATGTTACGGAAAGAGTTGTTTGAAAAAAGGGCCGAAGGCAAATATCCTGGATAAAGAAATGAGTTGCATAATTTTCTAATAAGGATGCCTTACCAATTGGCCAACGGTTTGAATTTTATGGTATATATTGAATCTTTAGTATTAGAGCTGGTAAAATAGGAGAGTAGCTTCATATCCATGTCTTTGTCTCTCGATCAAAAACCACTGACCATTTCCTTTCAATAGTTTTTATATTTTGTTAAAGATGCTTTATAATGAATTTAACCAAACCTGACAAAACTAATTATTGCTTAATTACCTAATGACTACGTAATGGAAATATTTAACATAATGGAGGGAAATTTCCTAGATATTACAAAGTTAATAGAGACAACACCAAAATAAATAAGAATCAATTGCGTTATTCGCTAAAATTTATGGTAACTATTCAGTCTCTCTCTCTCTCTCTCTCTCTCTCTCTCTCTCTCTCTCTCTCTCTCTCTCTCTCTCTCTCTCTCTCTCTCTCTCTCTCTCTCTCTCAGATAACAGAGTTCATCGAATATCCTTTGTCTCCAATACTGTTTATTTGTTCAATTTTATTCTCTTGTTACAAGCGTAGCTATACAATTAAGGAAATGAGGTCAATTAGGTGTTATTATGTGCTGCTGCTTATAACTTCCGTCTACTCTAATTAGAAATGTATTTCCTTTGGAAATTTCATTTATTCGTATAATTAATGCTATCAATTAAGGAATGATTTGAAGGAATAATAGCTTCTCTGAAACTACATCAATAAGCATTGTCTTATGAGTTACTCTCACTCTATTTATATCGTATTTGTGGGGTATGCATTATGCAATATTGTCATCGATTTACCCATGAAAACTTAATTATATCAAACAGTATATTTATATATATATATATATATATATATATATATATATATATATATATATATATATATAATATATATATATATATATATATATATATATATATATATATATATATATATATATATTTTTTAGATGAATATATGTAGATAAAAATTTTAATCAAATATATGATTTGAAATAAAAATTCAATGCATTCAACTATGTTTAGGAAAAATAATATAACAAATCTCTTCTTAGGCATATCCTTATTAGTAACACTTATGAACCATTTTTATTTTCTATTAAATAAAGTTTCATCAATTCATTTGTATGATCTTAATCTATATATTTATTATAGGATTTTCATGTAATTTATTGGTATAACTGATTAAGGATAACGTCATTACGTCATTAATGATTACCCACCTTCTGAGATATCACATGTACAAGCACTGCCATATTTGTAATATAGCTAACAAGAGAAGCTAAAATAATAATAATAATAATAATAATAATAAT
>NC_090737.1:106556797-106564297 GCF_036898095.1 Palaemon carinicauda | reverse complement strand
AACTGCCTGCCTAGTATTACGAACAGGATAGAATTGTCCAGGGAGATCTGAATATAAAGGATGGTCAGAGTTATGAAAATTCTTATGCAACATGCAAAATGAACTAATTGAACGACGGTGCCAGAGATTAATATCTAGATCAAGAATAAGAAATTTAATAGACCGTAAGTTTCTGTCCAACAAATTAAGATGAGAATCAGCAGCTGAAGATCAAACAGGAGAACAATACTCAAAACAAGGTAGAATGAAAGAATTAAAACACTTCTTCAGAATAGATTGATCACCGAAAATCTTGAAAGACTTTCTCAATAAGCCTATTTTTTTTGTGCAATTGAAGAAGACAGAGACCTTATATGTTTCTCAAAAGTAAATTTACTGTCGAGAATCACACCTAAAATTTTGAAAGAGTCATACATATTTAAAGAAACATTATCAATACTGAGATCCGGATGTTGAGGAGCCACCGTCCTTGACCTACTTACAATCATACTTTGAGTTTTGTTAGGATTCAACTTCATACCCCATAATTTGCACCATGCACTAATTCTAGCTAAATCTCTATTAAGGGATTCACCAACCCTAGATCTACATTCAGGGGATGGAATTGATGCAAAGAGAGTAGCATCATCTGCATATGCAACAAGCTTGTTTTCTAGGCCAAACCACATGTCATGTGTATATAGTATGAAAAGTAATGGGCCAAGAACACTACCCTGTGGAACACCGGATATCACATTCCTATAATCACTATGGTGCCCATCAACAACAACTCTGAGATCTATTACTTAAAAAATCAATAATAATGCTAAGAAATAACCCACCCACTCCCAACTGTTTCAGTTTGAAAACAAGGGCCTCATGATTAACACGGTCAAAGGCAGCACTAAAATCAAGGCCAATCATACGAACTTCCTGACCACAATCAAGGGATTTCTGTACAGCATTAGAGATTGTAAGAAGGGCATCACATGCACCAAGGCCTTTACGAAAACCAAATTGCAAACTAGGGAGTACATGATTACCTTCAGCAAACCTATTAAGACGTTTTGCCAGAAGACGTTCAAAAACTTTAGATAATATGGGAGTTATGGAAATTGGGTGGCAATCAGTGGGACTTGAGCTACCACAAACACATTTACATAGAGGAGTAACATTACCAATTCTCCAACTAGTGCTAAAAGCTCCTCTTCTTGCTAACTTGCGCAAAATAACAGATAACTTTGGAGCTAAGAAATCTGCTGTCTTTATAAAAAACAAAGGAAAAATACCATTTGGGTCTACACCTCCATAAGCATCAAGGTCCATCAACAGAGCTTTAATCTCACGAGATGGAAAAGCTAAACTAGTTAGTTTAGCCTCAGGAAAACAGGAATGAGGAAGTTCAAGTTTTTCATTACTCTGTTTACTGTCAAAAACATCAGCCAAAAGGGTTGCCTTTTCCTTTGGACAATGAGTGACTGAGCCATCTGGTTTAAGTAAAGGAGGAACTGTTGCATCTACACCAAAGAGTGCAGATTTAAGGGTAGACCACCATTTATGTTCCTGAGTTGTACCAGAAAGTGTTTCTTTTATGGTTAAATTGTACTCCTTTTCAGTTGAGGCATAAACTCTCTCAGCAAAAGCTCGAAGCTGAGTATAGTTGTTCCAGGTCAAATCTGATCTGTTCCCCTTCCAAAGATGATAGGCCTCCTGTTTCCCCAAATAAGCACGTCTACAATCATCATTGAACCACGGTTTGTCCTTCACTCGATACCTTAGCACACGAGAAGGGATACGCCTATCAATTATGTTGACTAGATTCTCATTCAAAGGAACAACAGGATCTACACTATTATATAATTGTGACCAATTCAAGCACAAAAGATCATGTAAAATCCCATTCCAGTCTGCTTGGGATTTCATATAAATTATACAAGAATATGATATATCAGGGACAGGCTGCTCAGTCTTCACTAATAATGAAATCAAGGCATGATCAGATGTCCCGACTGGAGAACCAACCTTACTAGTTATAACGCCAGGGGAGTCAGTGTATACGAGGTCCAAGCAATCACCAGACCTGTGAGTAGCTTCATTTATGATTTGCTCACAGCCTGATTCCGAGGCAAAGTCTAAAGCTCTTAAGCCATGGCGATCGGTAGGAGAGATAGAACTTAACCACTCCCTATGGTGAGCATTAAAATCACCAACAAAGACAAAAAAAGCCTTTCTATCATCTTCTTGTATCTTAGCCATAAAGGTAAGAAGACAATCGAAGATAGAATCATCTATGTCTGGATTCCGGTAGATCGAACACAAATAAAAGTTGTTATGCCTGCCACAAACTTTTATTACCTGAATCTCATGACATCCACATTGATAGCAGGACTTATGAGAAGCAGGGTACTTGCTCCTAATATACACCGCCAATCCCCTGGCCCTAGGGATGGCATCACGTTTCAACATTATTGGCTTCTTAAAACCAGTTATAAGGAGCTCAGATGAGTGCCTCATATTAGAAACCAAAGTTTCTGAGCACAAAAGAATATCATACTGTCTGGACGCAACTGTAAGGTCTTGGATATTTGCATGAAGACCACGAATATTGCAATACAGAAGACGGCATTGACGAAATCTAGGACGTACTGGTCCCGGATTTCACTCAATGTCTCAAGACAGCATAAGAATTAATAGAAATAAAAAAGAGACAGCATACTTAAAAACTAGATTAACAAGAATTATAACAAAAACAATACGTACAGAATTATAAAAAAAGTGATTGATGATACCCATAGACTATAGTAAAAAGTCGGAAAAACTGGTCAACATGGAGGAGCCGATAAACCATGCAAGGCTAAATACCCTCCAGGATAGCCACTTCAACTGAAGGGAGGACAGTAAGGATGGTTTTGAGAAGAAAAATAATCAGAAAAAGGAAAAGACAACCTCTTGATAAACCACCAGGCATCCATGGCCCTTCTATTAAGCCTGCCCAACACACCATTTCAAAAAAAAACAAGAGGAAGAAAAAAAAATAAGATAGAATAGTGTGCCTGAGTGTACCCTGAAGCAAGAGAACTCCAACCCAAGACAGTGGAAGACCATGGTACAGAGGCTATGGCACTACCCAAGACTAGAGAACAGTGGTTTAATTTTGGATTGTCCTTCTCCTAGAAGAGCTGCTTACCACAGCTAAAGAGTCTCTTCTACCCTTACCAAGAGGAAAGTACACTGAACAAATTGCAGTACAGTAATTAACCCCTTAGGTGAAGATGTGTTAAGTATCTCATTGTTGTCAGATGTATGAGGAAAGACGAGAATATGTAAAGAATAGGCCAAACTATTCCTAGTAAGTGTAGGCAAAGAAAAAATAAGCCGTGACCAGAGAGAGGGATCCAATGCATTACTGTCTGGCCAGTCAAAGGATCCAATACCTCTCTAGTGGTAGTATCTCAACGGGTGGCTGTTGCCCTGGCCAACCTACTACCTCACAATATATATACACACACACACACACACATATATATATATATATATATATATATATATATATATATATATATATATATATATATATATATATATATATATATATATATATATATATATTTATATATATGCACGTATATATATATATATATATATATATATATATATATATATATATATATATATATATATATATATATATATATATATATATATATATATATATATTTGTATGTGGGTTCGTGTGTGTCCGTGTTCATATGCGTGTTTACGTGAATGTGTGTTTAAATCTCTCTTCATAAGTTCAGCATGTATATCCAAATATATACATAATTTTAATCATCGAAACTATTTAGTATGAAGTAATGTTTTCCGTAATTTCTACAGCATTGTTGCAGCGGTAATAATGTATAGGCCTGCTCAACTTTCCTTAGTTTTTTGACAGTTGTGGTCATATAGATTTTTTTTCCTTTTTGAATAATTTCTCTAAAGAAATTTTAATTGTAGCGGGGTTTACATTGGGTTTCAAAAAAAAATAAACATAAATAAATAAATAAAAAGGTGAACAGTGAGTAAATATAGGAGTCATGTTTGCAAAGTGGAAACATTTGACGCACGTTTTATTATTGTTCCATCAAGTCTAGCTATTTTAGTTTGAGAGAATATCCATTGGCTGGACATGGTTCGTTTGCAAATGAAACCAATCGGCTTTGATATGCTTTCGAGCATCGACTGGATGTGTTGTTCTTATATCACTATAATTTTTCCTTTAATTTGTACACACATTCGGAGAAGTATATTTTAATTACCAAGACGACTGTTCAATAAATGCATATCTTTTTTTTTTTTTATATTACTCACTACTTTTTATGTATATTTTTTATCTATATCTGTGTGATTTGAATTCGCATAACTCAAAAACTATTCGACTGGATCTCCAAAAAATTGTTGCGATATTTGGACTGAACCAGGAACAATTTGATCGGATTTAGGGAGGAATTGAGTTAGAAATCTGGTCAAAGTAAAAAGAAAAAAACGTTATAACCGTCTATTGACTATAAGATGGATGTATTTTTTTTTTTCAGACTTGCATGAAACTAGCGTCATATTTTCCATAATTCAATTACCTATATCATGATTTTACAGTGACTGCATCCAAGGGCGGAGTTAAAGAAAAAAAAAATAATAATAGTAATACTAATTAATGAAATAAAAAAAAAAATCTTTCCGCTGATTATTGGGATTTTTTATCCTAGTTGCATGAAACTAGTGCAAAAGTGGAGATAATTCTGTAGCCAATCTAATAATATGCAATATGATCAAGGTTAAGGTCCTAAGAAATACAACATATGGTTTTGCTACATCGTGGTTCAATCGTGGTGGGTTCACTGGCAATAATTACGTGTTATTAGTTCTCAGAAAAGATTGGTCAATGGTTGAGGTGAAGGTCACAAAAAGGACAAACACATCTTTTTGCCAAATTTTTATCCAATTTGCTTGGAACTAATTAAAAAAAAATCATTAGCATATCTTGTTACGGGGTATTAGCGAAGGCATGCAGTCACAGTCTCCATTCAAGATGTTATTATTTGTATTCCGGAAAAAAGGGTTATTATTTGTTTAAAAATTAACTGTTTCCAATTTTCTCCTTTTGCACGATACTCCTTCGGATAAGTGTATATTAGAAGGCTAAATTAGAAATATAATGAACCATCTTGTTATAAAAACAGTATTTCAGTGTGAAATTTACCATTTTCTAAAATCTTCACAACTATGTAAAATTGTCAAACCTTATAAAAGGTATAAAAATTCACACACGTACACACACATATATAGAAACACACACACACACACACACACACACACACGCACACACACACACACACACATATATATATATATATATATATATATATATATATATATATATATATATATATATATATATATATATATATATATATGTGTGTGTGTGTGTGTGTGTGTGTGTGTGTGTGTGTTTGTATTCCCCTTAAATAACTTGAAAGAAAACAGGGATGAAAGGACACTGATTGTATTGAACTTTTCAATTATGCGGTGCGTAAATGCCCTTTTTTTCTATATGTAACTCCAGCAACAATTTTTTATTCTTTTCGCTAGACATGTTTGAATAAATTCTTTGAATATATCATTTATAAAATGGCAATAAATTTATATCATACATAATACTGCTAACTATGCTAAATAAAGTATTTCCTACTTTCCTAACCTTAAAAAAGTGAAGCAATTCAAATGACACATTTTAGGTTACATTCAACGATACCGAAAGCAGGATGTAATTTCTCTGTATTTGCTTTCTTTAAGTGAGTTTTTGTAACATACAACACGAATGAATATCAATATTCAAAACAGGATGGTAAATAAACCTTCCAAAGTTGAACCTTTTCTGGAAAGATGCAGGCGTGGGCGAAGGGTCAAAGGATACGATGAGTAATATTAATTTGGTTTTTGCACTGAGTTTCGTATGGCAACTTTAAAATCACAACTATTGAGTTTATAAACAGGGGAGAACTTAAGCCTCTCCCATATAATGGAAGATGGTATCTCCGTTCAAATTGCCAAGTATAATATAGAAGATTCTAATTGTTCAGATAATTACCGATATCAGTATTGTTATACGAAACGAGTAAATGATTTGGATAATATTGTTTTAAAATGTAATATTTCACTTGCTTAGATTTTATGATAAAAAATAATCATGTATTGAAGCTGAATTTTACTGTGAAACCAAAACGCTTAAACTTAATTCTGCCTAACTTGAATCTGCCTAGTCCGTATTTGCACATACTAAGATGTTTTAAAATATAAGAGAGAGAGAGAGAGAGAGAGAGAGAGAGAGAGAGAGAGAGAGAGAGAGAGAGAGAGAGAGAGAGAGAGAGAGAGAGAGAGAGAGAGAGAGAGAGAGAAATTTCTTATGAATATCTAATTTCAAAAAATCACATTCACCGACTAAGGAGAATCTTCTAATTTTATATCTACATTTAGAATAGAAGATCCATGAATATATTAGTAAAATTGTTTAAAAGTGACCATGACGATCTCCAAAAGGACAGAATTCTCTCGTAAAAGTAACCAGTTTTCCCCAAAAATTAAATAATAGATTTCTTAAATCAGCTCAACATGAAACTGTCAAAACAACCAAACCAATTTCACTTTACGGTAACATATAGTCTACTCCGGAAAGTTACCAAGTCAAGGCCACGTCGTCCATGAAAATATGGGTAAGTGGCCGAAATAAGTAGATTTTTATTGACCCTAAAAGGTGACCATATATGATACACTACACTCATTTTGGGTACTTACACAATACACTTCTTAGTAAAAGTAACATTTACCTTATGATGATTTTCTATTTTCATTGTTGATTTACGTTAAGTTTTGAATAATCATTGGCATTCTCGTTAACCCCTATATTAGTTATATAGGTATTATCAATGCCATTCTTGTTGTTGATGATATATAATTTGGCGATAGTTCAGGTATTGAACATTTTAATTCCTCCTTGGTCATGACACTAATATCATTAATTTCATAATTATTATTAATTGCTGAACGTTATTGATTTTTATCATTATTTTATAATAAAGCGATATATCCTTAATAGCAAAACCAAGGATAGAAGAACAAAATTGGAAACTTGAAATAAACATCTACATCGACGGCAGCTGATCCGTGGCTTAAGCAACACCACTTTACAACCACCAACACAAACGTGATGAAAGTCTGATGAAAATGCGTGATGGGAACTGGATGTTCTACTTTGTTTATTAAGCATCAAGGTATTGGCTGCCCACACTAAACACGTGCCTTTCTTCTTCAACAGAACAGTATGTAAATAAAATATGGTATTAATGATATTCTTTTATGTGCAAGCTAGTAGCATAAAATATAGAAATATAGTACAAATACCATAAAATACATCAATACCTGTGGGATACTCGGAATAATGGGTATTGTAAGGAAGAAGTGAAATTTTATCTAAAAGAAAATAAA
>NC_090737.1:106549297-106551797 GCF_036898095.1 Palaemon carinicauda | reverse complement strand
GTCCAGGAGATTCGCTAATGATGCCCATAATTGGGAGGTGAAAGTGGTACCCCTGTGAGAAGTAATATGCTCAGGGATACCAAATCTTGCAATCCATCCTGAGAGTAAGGCAGATGTATAGGAGGCGGACGTTGAAGTTTCCATGGAAATGGCTTCACACCAACGAGTGGAGCGTTCGATGACGATAAACAGGTAACGATGTCCTTGTGATGGGGGTAGGGGTCCTAAAAGGTTGACGCTGAGGTTGAGAAAGGATTCCACTCTTGAATCTGTGTAGATGTACTTTGGAAGTTTAGCAAGAAGTACAAGAGGTGACCGAATCCTTAGCATCCTTAGAATTGCCATGCCAAATGAACTTCGTCTTCAGCAGCTGTGCAGTAGAACGGCACTAGGGATGTGGAGAGCCGTGAATGAAATCAAACCCCTATCGGAGCATCGGAGCAGGAATCCAGTGTCGCGGTTTACCAGTACTGACGTCACAGAGGAGGGAGGTGTTGGAGTCGTCGAGGGGTATATCTTCCCAACGGAGGGATGTGCAGGATGTCCTACATGCTTGATACTCTGGATCCTGTTGTGGGCTTCACCCAAGGCACTGTATTACAATCCCAGTTGAACGGCAGCCAACATATTTCTTGACAGGGCATTAGCAACTGGAATCATATTCCAAGGGAGGTGTTGAAGGGTGCAGTTGTATTCATCCACAGCGGAGAGATGTCGGCGTTGACGGGCGGACCAGGATTCACACTCTCGAGTGAAGGCATGCACCAAAGACATGGGGTCTGTGCGAATGACAAACGATGTACCTTCTAGGAATATGGTGAAAGTGACGGAGAGCCAAGTGCACCACCAGCAATTCGTGATCGAAGGTAGAATAACCCGATTCTGCCTTGGACATTTTTCAGCTGAAGAAGGCCAATGGGCGGTACGAGACGTGGTCCACGTGTTAGAGTACTACACCAATAGCGACGTTGCTTGCATCGCTGGAGAGAAGGAGAGGGGCATGTAGGATGGGAAAAGTGAGAGCAGCTGTAGTTGATAGGTCTTTTTTGCATTGCAGAAGGCCGCTTCTTGAAGCGGACCCCAATTCACGTCCTTTGGCTTACCCTTGAGGGAGGCGTAAAGGGGAGCAAGAGCGACGGCAATGGCTTGCAAAAAACGGTGATAATAGTTGATCATGCCCAAGAATTGCTTCAAAGCTTTGACTGTCAAGGGCATGGGGAAGTTCTGAACGGCTGCTACCTTCCTAGGAAGGGGATGGACTCCTTCAAGAGGTGATGCGAGGCCCTAAGTACGACACTTCGTTGGTGTCAAAGGTATACTTGTCATACTGGACTACAAGGCCGTTTGGTTGTAGGCGGCTGAGCACGATGCTCAGGTGACAGAGGTGTTCCTCTTTTGGGGAAGAGAACACAAGTATGTCGTCCACATAACATACACTGAAGGGGAGGTCCCCTAAGAGGCCACCCATGAGATGTTGAAAAGTGGCCCCAGCATTACGAAGGCCATAACAGGAGTATGTACCAAACGGAATGGTGATGGTGGTGTTAGTGATGTTTTCTGGGTTCATAGGTACCCGAAAATACACCTTCAGGAGGTCAACTGTGGAGAAAACCTTCGCTTTGTGAAGGTAGGAGGTCACGTTGGCGATAATTGTGAGGAGAGTACTGATCCGGTTATCTTTGAATGTTAGGGCACACGTAATCCCCACGCGGACGGAGGAAGCCGTTTTTTCTCCAGAACGATGTGTCAGGGTGACGACCATTGACTAGAGGCCTAATGGCAAAGGACCATTTCTTCCATTCCGGCGAACGTCTGTTTGGCGGCTGCCAATCGATCCGGTGCAAGACGTCTGAATTTTGCGAAGATTGGGGGTCCTGCCTTCTTAATATGGTGATAAATACCGTGCTTGGCAGGACCCGTGGTGTTTGGTGGACTTCTGGATGGAAAATTTCCGGGTACAACGTGAGGTGTGCGCAGGCATCCGCGGGTGCGCTGATGTGGAGAGCTAGGTTGGACGGGGTGGGTAGAAGAGGTGTTGACAAGCACAAGTCTCCGTTGACCAATTGTCTGTGGGTTACATCAACCAGAAGGTGCAAATGAGGGAGGATATCCACACCAAGGATTAGCAATGTGACATCAGCAATGAGAAACCTCAAATTAGATTTACCGTTTGCAAACGATAATACGCGGTTCTCGTAACCGTAGATGGGTATCACAGATCCGTTGACAGCTACCAAGCGGACGTCGGCAGATGTAGATAGACTACGTCGTGTCCTGAAGAGTTCCCTTGAAAAAAATAAAACGACAAGCACCAGTGCCTACGAAAAATAGCACACCTGTCCCTTCATCATGTAAAAAGAAAAGATTAGAAACTAACAATGGCCTACTTACACGTTTTTAGGCCACTGAGAATCCTGTACACATTCCTTCGCGGCTGCCCCAAATCTGTAGTGGTAGTAGAAAAAACTGGTGCCGATGGCCAGCATTAAGTGGCTGTAGA
>NC_090737.1:106529297-106534297 GCF_036898095.1 Palaemon carinicauda | reverse complement strand
ACAAATACAAAGGACTGATCTTAAGGATTCCAATATCATCTGTGGATGTTTCATGCATATTTTACACTGCAGCGAGCTCCGTAAGCTTTTTTTTGAAAAGGTGCAAGTTTTCTCATTAATTTTTCAGTAATATATATAAATATTTTTTGCCCACTTTTTTTTTCTCCTTTGGGCAGATAGATGAATTTCCAAAAGTTTTATAAGAAATAGTATGGAATAAGATCAATATTTATAATGATACAACTTTACAGTCGCTGTTGCAAATATGCACTTAAGCTTTTTTTATGCTGTGACGGAAATTGGACGTTACCTGTCAAGGTTGAAGTTGAATATTTCTTAAAAGTTTTTGTGAAAAAAAGAAAATGTCTCAATTTATATATGAGAAAAAAAAAACTTTGCGCATTTGTTAACATATAGGTACATTATTAAAAAAAAATTGTGATAAGATGCATTTCTTAAACAATATTGAAATGTTCCAATCCAGGAACATATTACTGCATTGAACAACTTTGTTTGTACATACCTTTGAGCCTTCCATTACCATGCTTTGATTGATCAAATCACCCCAATCTCCTGATTCCCATTAATTTGGATTATTTCTGGAGTGAGCCTTATTATTCTCATGTCAGCTAGATGTAATTTCTCTCTCTCTCTCTCTCTCTCTCTCTCTCTCTCTCCTCTCTCTCTCTCTCTCCCTCTCTCTCTCTCTCTCTCTCTCTCTCTCTCTCATACCCTCTGCTGGGGAACGATAATCTTAGGAATTCCTCCCTATTTACCTATTTTTCTCACCTACAGTATCCGATGACATATAGTGACCGATGTCTAAATATAAAAAAAAAATTATTGACTCTCATATAAATCTCATCATGCCATTGAGGCAAGGTAAAATTCTCTGCCAAGAACATAATAATAATAATAATAATAATAATAATAATAATAATAATAATAATAATAATAATAATAATAATAATAATAATAATAATAATAATAATAATAATAATAATAATAATAATAATAATAATGTTATTATTATTTATTATTATTATTATTATTATTATTATTATTATTTTATTATTATTATTATTATTATTATTAGTAATAAGACTACACTAACATAGTTTTGCTTATATTTTTTATCATTATTGATTCATGGAATATCTATAATTACCGTACAGGGATAGTGTGTATCAGCTAACTATTATGAAAAGATGACCTTACATATCCCTTCTAAAAGACGCAGCTCCAAAAATAGACTGACCATCATTCCACTATCCAAATCTAATAGATATACAAATCTGACTTCATGATTGGTCGTTTCCCGATAATCCTAACCTACAAAATCCTTTCCATGATAAAAAAAAAAAAATCCTATTTTAATATATCTTTCATCAAGGGATTTATATATGAACTCTGAGTATTTCCTATGATTGAGTAAAACCCAAAACAACTGCATAAGCTTCAGTATCAGTTTATATTTCATTGAAAAATATTCGGTGGCTAAACGAAATAAAATAAAGCAATTCACAGGCAATTACAGTTGTTCAGAGTTCAATTACTCATCAGGAATTTTGGCATCATTTTGAGGGATATAGTTTTATCGAGCATTCATCGTATTTAATTGGTCCTTTTCCATATTTTAATGTCTTTATATATATTCAATATCAACGCAGATAGAAATATTAAATACTTATGGTAGAGAAAGACATTTCATTGCAAAGCTGACAAGAAGAAACATAATTCTTATAATTTGTTCAATCGCCAAAATAAGTTTCTTTTTTTATTAATAATAATAAAGAGATATGACTTGAAGATAAGAACTACGTAAACTGCATCACTTAATAAAAAAAGAATTACCGTAGAAAATAACCAAAACAACAAGCAATCGTTTAATGGCCCTCAATTAACTCAGTTATAATGGACTAAGATATGGTAGATCATTTGTTCAAAATAGAACATTAGATTGTAAATAAAAGCAAAAGAGAAGATAGCATCCCTAAATTCCCACAATCATATCAAATTGAAGGAAACACCGATGGAGGTTAATAAAATTCTAAGACTAGTCTAGAGCAATACTATCCTAACAAAAAAAAAAAAAAAAAAAAAAAAAAAAAAAAAAAAAAAAAAAAAAAAAAAAAAAAAAGATAAGATAAGCAAACAAGACCATAGCAAAATTCGAGGAGATTAGGATTCCAACACAAAAACCTAATGAACAAGTAAAATAAAGAACCTACGGAAATGGTGACTGGAAAACCATATAATAGAAAGGAGAGTTGTCTTAAGTATACTATACGAGATAACAAAAAACAGATTAAAAAGGTTTGCATGGAAAACACATAGGGCAAACGGGTCGAAAACTTAATATGATATATGTAAAGAAAATAATAAAGCCTTAGTCATATGATTTATAGAAATATATGAAACCAATTAAAAGGATATCATCAGAAAAAAAAATATGTTCGAAATAAACAAGAAACAGCTATGGAACCAACTAAAAGACAATGATAACCAAAATTAAACTTAGAATTATTTTTATCCAATTACCAACGCACTCGTGGAAGACTTTTGGAATAAGTCACTTGCCCAAAATAAACTAGTCTAATAGCAACAGCATATTAAAAGCTATAAGAAAAAAACTGAAAAAAAATCAAAGTGAGAATCACAAGCACTGGATGATGTTCATAACTACTGACTTTATAATGTCAGAGGCTTCCATGGAAGAATGACAAAATATCTCTAGAATTAGATCTAATTTCGCCAAGGTTTTGGATTGATAACCATCGGAAGGACTCCTCTTATACAAAAAGATGAAAATTAAGGTCACCTAGCCCATACCTATACCAAGTACCTGTCTAACAATTATGTGTATGCTTCTAACATGAATCATCAAAAAGTAATCCATATTTACCTGGAGGAAACCGACAAACATTCAAGGCAGCAGAATGGAACCAGAAGGAAATTCAGAAGAGCAAAAGACAAGTTATTGATGGACAAAATGATAATGAAAACCACAAAAGAAAGAGAAACAGCCTACGTATGTCATGCATAGCCTACAAGAAAGTCTTTGACATAATACCCACACTCATAGAAGATGAAATAACTAATGATAAATGGCTCAATGTTGATACCATGCGCTTCCACACGAATACAATGAAAATGCAAAAAGCATTCTTACGTGTTTTCGAAACGGCTCAAAAAGTTAAACTTCTGGAAATGTATCTCCCATGGTATTTCATTATAATCCCTACTCATCGTACTATCTAGAATTCTTATTCTAAGAGTACTAGAAATTCTCAAATCAAGAAAGTAGGCAGAAGAATTTTTTAACGTAATTTTCATAGATGACATCAAGCAGTTAAGGAAAGATGGACAGAATGTTGCAATTCAGAGGGTGCTAACTATATCTGGAGATATTAAGGTGGAATTTTTAATAATAAAAGAAATGAGCAACATCTGCCTTATAGAGAGGAGAAATAAAAAAAAAAGTGAAGGAAAAACAGGCACTTGAAATAAAGTACATTGAATAAACAGGCTATAAAAAATGTCACGGATATTGAAGGTAAAGCAATACAACACCAGAAGATTAATGAAACTATTAGCGAATGATACATGCAAAGAATGGAAGATTAACTTAGTTAACATTCCGTGATATTCAAACAGTATGCTGTGCCAGTAATCAAGAACAGTGCTAGGAGATTAGACTTAAAAAAAGTCAGAGTCACGTAACAAAGATATGCAAATCTATAAAAGTTTTGTATGTAAACAAAGCACTAAACGCAAGAGCAAACATTAACAGGCTATATATACAACGTAATAAAGGAGGGAAAGAACTCATCAACGTGAGTTCGAATAAATAAGACGAATAATTAAGAAGAACATAGATATAAAACTTTATAAAGGATGATTCAGTATACAGGGGGAAAAATATAGAAAACTTAAAAGGAAAAATAATCAATGGAGAAATCATGACAGATGAAAAAAAAGAAATTGCCAGTAACGAAATGATATATTAGGTACACAGGAGACAATTAAAAATGAATAATGATAATAATAATAAGTTATAATGGCCACAAAATATCATGCCTCAAGATCAAAATATTTCCAAAGATCACTAGACATCTCGTCACACTGCAGGAAATATATGGCATAAAGTAGTACAAACTACAAGCCACCTTGCCAATATATATTTATTATTTTCTCATAATCAACAGTAATCAAACCAGTCAATTGAAGTCCCTATAGAAAATAACAAATAAAATGTAGCAACAAATAAAAAAAAATCCACGTTACTTGCTTGACAAGACAGCCAAGAGATTATCACTCAAAGATGGCATAGTATCATGGAACTCGTGAGTGAAAGATGAGGCGGAAAAAAAGGAGAGAAGTACGAAGTCTTAAAAAAGGATTTAGAAGAATATTTCATATGGAAGTAGAACTAAAGCCATTAAACAAACGAATAATAGGTACTATACCTTAATCATTAGAAAAGAACATTATGAAGGTAAGAGCTGATATCACCAATGACTAGTGCAAACGATCATGGTATTGAAAACCGTGAGGAAAATGGTGGATTCTAAGGAAGCTGTGTGAAACCAAGAATGCGACACTGGAAACTCTTTTTGTCTGATACTACTACTACTACTACTACTACTACTACTACTACTACTACTACTACTACTACTACTACTAATAATAATAATAATAATAATAATAATAATAATAATAATAATAATAATAATAATAATAATAGTTAGCAAAATAGGGGTACCTGAATTTCCATGAAATTTCTGGATCACTGTCTTTGGAAGGAAATTGATTGTTGGAAAGGTGGGATGTTGATAGTGAACTGTTCGTGATACAATAATTCTTATCTATCAGAAAAAGATAAGGTTTTGCATCTGTGTTTTTTCTTAGTAATGCCGTTGAAAGTTACCTTGAAATATACAGCACTTGCATTAAACTTTCATCAAGGGTTCTTAGGGTGCGTAAGCTCGAAATGAATT
>NC_090737.1:106521797-106524297 GCF_036898095.1 Palaemon carinicauda | reverse complement strand
AGGTAAGTTTAAAAACAGATCTTGGTTTCATGATCACATGTCTTTTAAACATTATATTCGATATATTTTATTATTTTATTATTTTTTTTTCTATTATTTCTGAAGGATCCAAACTTTTGCTGACTAATAGGCTTAAATGATCATTGCTTTTTTCAAACTTTTCTCTCTCCATTTTTAATTAGCTTACAGTAAATATTTACCTTTTGTACACATTCAAAATAAAATTAAAACATTCTATATCGAAGAACATATATGTTATATCAAAGAATAAAAGATATTTTCTATCGACGAAATAAGATCAACAATGACGCAGAGGGTGAATATATAAAAAGAGGAAGCGTGAGATATCCAAGGTATATAACCTTATGGTTAAAAAATACATGGCCAATGTATCTTGATGGTACCATTTTTAATCGAAAGCGAACCTCATACGATTCTGACACTTGAACATTATAAAATTCAGAAATAACCATACTCTTATCTTCTGTTTAAGAATACGGATACAGAAATCTATGAATAGTTACAAATCCATTATGATATTAAATATTTTATATATTGTATTATTCACTTCTAAATATTTAGCAGTTGCTCTTAAGAAATCTAATACACATAATAAACTACTTGCATTATGAGAGAGAGAGAGAGAGAGGAGAGAGAGAGAGAGAGAGAGAGAGAGAGAGAGAGAGAGAGAGAGAGAGATAGATGAGGGGGGAAGAGCTAGTGATGAAAATAATTCGACCTTACCGCACGGAACTTTAATTGGAGAAGATAACTTTGTGAATCAATTTCCAGATAAATTTCTAATTAAAATCTCGCTTATATGAATAAATTACTTTTTATAATCAAATACTTCATCAAGAATATAGGATCCCAACCTTTACATGTATTATTTACATATTCCTTTCACTTCTTAATGTTAAAAAAGCATAACTTAACTCGGAATACTGCAAACACCAACAGCAACTTCGATGCTTTTCACTCTGAAACGGAAATAGAATTGGATTCCTGAGCATTTCTCAATTATGTGAGAACTTAAATTCTCGCATTGAGGGCTTCCCACTCAAGAAAGAAAAAAAAAAATCTCTTATTAGTCTCAGTTTTTGTGTTTAATTCAAACATTTACGTTTCAAGGGGAACGTTTATCTTGCTATTTTTTTCTTACGTGGGTCTGGTCTCTGATAGGTTACGGATGTATTTCGTTCATGATTTTATAACTCTAAGTTATTCAAATCTTAAAATTGATAAGAATCTAATTCTATATTAAGATCCAAAAGGACTAAGGTTATTCATCTTAATTTTATTAGTTTAGAAGGATAACATTATTAGGATAGAGTTACTTCAAATAAGGAAAAAGATAACTCAAACTCCAAGACGTAGTTTTTATGCACTCAACCAAGAAAAGAAAAACAAATGAACTTTCACGACCGCCCTTCAATATCTAATTCGGAAATTAATGTCGAATGGCGGATAAGTAATAGAATAGTTCATAAAACCGGAATGATAACGGAACTAGAATGTCAGAGGATAATGATAAATTTAAGTTTTATTTTGGTGTTTATTTCTTAGACGATATCAGATGATTGTGGTATATTATAGTTATATTTTGATATTCTTTTTTTTTTTTTTTTTTTTAGTAGAGCGTTTATATGCCTACGATATTGAGAAAATTCCGAATGAGAAATGAGTTGGACAGGAAGGACCTTTGTCTCTTAAATTACCTGGGACCCATTTTTCAGAATAAAGATTAAGAAGATGTAGATATTAATATTAGTGATGAGTAACTCAGCAACGTGAGATTTCGAGAGGACATAGTGGTATCAAGGATATCATAGGATGCATTGCAAAATATGACTGAAAAGTTCCATAGAGTAAGCTGAGAATAAGGAATTATATTAAATATGAGTAAAACTAAGAACATTTTCAATGAATAGGCGGAAAGAAAACAAATAGGAGCTAAGGATGAAACTTTAGAGAATATTATTAGTATAAATACTTAGGGCAAACAGTAAGTGTTTCCCAAGGGCACGAGACTGAACGAAGTTTAAGCATGGAACGGAGAGCTTTTGGAAAAGAAAATGAGATAAGGAAAAATAAAATGCCAGCTTCAACTTATGTATCAGAAAGTTGGAGTGTAATTAAATAAGCCTTAAAACATAAAATTAGTTACAACACAGAGAGCTGCAGAATGATTTGAATAGCACTAAAAGACAAAAAAAAAAAAAAAAAAAGAGTAACATGAATACGATTGCAAAGTATAGTAGAGTTAACCTAACAACCTGTAAGAAAAAAGAAATGGACGTTGGCAGGATATGTAATGTAAATGACAGATAATAGATGGATATTGCGAGTAACAAAATGAGTCTCTAAAGATTGCAAAAGAAGAAGAGGAAGGAAGAAAACACTAAGAATTGACGAACTAAGGATGTTTATGGGTGTGAGGTGGCAAAGAAATGCCATAAAAAGGATAATGATTATTAGGATTACATTTGCTACAATACAT
>NC_090737.1:106501797-106509297 GCF_036898095.1 Palaemon carinicauda | reverse complement strand
TATATATATATATATATATATATATATATATATATATATATATATATATATATATATATATATATATATATATATATATATATATATATATATATAATATATATATATATATATATATATATATATATATATATATATATATATATATATATATATATATATATATATATATATATATATATATATATATATATATATATATATATATATATATATATATATATATATATATATATATATATATATATATATATATATATATATATATATATATTTATATATAGGGCTGATATATTCTATTAGATGCCCATAGATTCTGTTATATATATATTTTTTTTCTCTTTTCTTTTTAACATTCAGGCTTATATATTTTTATGAGATGCCGAGAGAGAAAATTATTTTTATCTTTTTTTTTTAATGTTGTTTTAAATGTATTTTTAACAATGCAAATGTAGAAAATTTCTTCAATTACATATTACTAGCGTACTAACAGCTTTTCTTACAAACACTTCCCGACAATTTACTCCTTTAGCGAATGAGGTGGCCACTCAAATAGCTTTAAACTGAATCAAGTATGGAGTATTGTCAGGACTAGGCGAAACGTTCCTTTGTAGCTGCATGCTGTACCGTAACCTACGCCAAACAAGGATGTTTAGGGCGATAAATATCACCACTATGAACGCCAGACCTGCTAGTAGTATGGAGTGAACGATTTCCTTATAAGTCGGTGACAGATGGTCCCACTCAGTAAGCTTCATCAACCGCTTTGCCACATGTCTGTTATACGGGAGAGGGAGTGCTGGCATTGTAGAGGTCCACGTGAAGTTCGCGAAGTAGGCTCGTTCTCTGATGAGTGTCCGTAGACCAGTCACCATGGAATTAGGGGAAGTCCCGATACAACCATCTGCTGCGACGAAGATGTGTGTGAAGGACGTGGATCCATCAGGGCATGATACATTGAAGCCGTCCTTGTCGTATCGTATCCACGAGCCATTGTTCAGTCTGCAATTGAACTCATTATTGTCAAAGGGATAAAGCTTATCAGACAATTTTTCACTTGTACGGGAGAGAGCACCGTCTAGCACTATACCTAACTCGCATGAATCCATTAAGTTTTTATGGAATTCAAATGAGTCAGCTCTACATATTTTTCTATCCATTGCGTCTGAACAGTGAGTTAATTGATTTAAGTCTTTAATGACCGTCTATGTTTCCTTGTCTGGGGAAATCAATACGTGTCCTGTCAAACTGGATATTACTGGATTTGAGTGATTCGTCATGAAAGTCGGAAATGGTGATATCCTGTAAGATTGCCAGGCATCAAAAGAATCAAAGGGAATTGTAATCATAATCTTGTTATTATCTACGTTTACTGTAATTAGGCTGTAATAAAATTCTAACCTATGTTCGTCTAACAAAGGAACATAGCCTAGTTTATCCCTTCCGTTCTCCAGAATTAACTTTAAGTAACTTATAGGCAACAAATGGGGCGACAATACACCTTTAGTTGCTAACGTGATAGCTTCTACATAATCCTTGGATTTCTCAATGAAATGTGAAATTCTGTTATGTATGTGATCTATCTTTGGATCATAATACGTTAATGTTGCCAACAATTCTTGTACTTCCATAATCTGAACGATATTATTTGAATGTTCATTTAATAAATCCATAATTTGATTGATTGAAGCTAACTGATTCCTTAGTTCTGACATAATCAATTCATCTTCATGAGTCAAGAACTCAATTTTCTTATTTTGATTACTAATTTTAAGACGATTGGAAATTCCTAAACCAAAACTTGCAACAGACCCAAAGATGCTTAATGCAGCATAAATAAACGAATTCCGTCTTTCTTTATGTTCGTGTCCTACAGTCCACATCAAAAGGTCATAAGCCAAAGATCCTGTCTCGTCAGTCTTATTTTTCAAGTCATCAGATAGCATCTCTGCAACTTTTAATGTTGATTCAAGCAAACTCTCTATAGTCAAATGAAAATGTATTCTATGCAACTCATCCAATGAGGCAGGAAACCTTGAAATGGTGGTTCTTAAGCTAGTGACATCATTCTCTTGAAGAAAAATTGCTTGCATATTCACTTCTACAATTACGTTGGTTGATGTGATAAAAATATCTTCTTGTCTTTCAACTATAGTGCCATATTTAAAATTTATACTTTTAGTTTTAGAGCTCATCCCACACGAGAAAAATGTCTGAGCGAACAATATCACTCCCAACAACAAAAAATTCATCTTGGAAACCTATAACGAGAAAAATATATGTAATTACTCCTGTATTAAAAAGAAAACTTTTAATCACATAAAATAAAAAAAAATTTCCCTCACTTCTTGTCCTCTCTCTTCTTTCTAATTTCTTATGTGAGCCAATGGTACTATTCTCTCATCCGTGGGTTGGGATACGTTTTGAACTTTAAACCTATTGGCCGTTAATGTTTCCCAAATGTTAAATGGGCCTTCAAACTTAGGTGTTAGTTTATAATTGAGCCCTTTTCGTACATTGATTTGAATGTATACGTTATCACCCACGGTATATGTTTTAGTTGGTTTCGCTGTTTTGTCATGATTCCTTTTCATTATGATTTGTGATTCTTCTAAATTCTTTCGAAGGATATCATATCGACTTATACTTGCATTTATACATTCTTTTAAAGGATTTGATAGATTAGTTGTAGGCGTTAATACATGGAAAGGCGTTCTAACTGGGATACCATACAATGCTTCATGCGGTGACATTTTAATTGATATATGATATGAATGATTCAGAGTACTCAGTGCCGCCGGTATTGCAATATCCCAGTTGGGGTCTGATCCCCCTAGTGTTACCCTTAATATATCTAATATCTTCCTACTTGCTCTTTCCACTAGCCCATTCGACTCTGGGTGATATATAATGGTATTTATTTTCTTTATGTTGAGGAATTCACACAATGAGGTAAGAAAGTGATTATTAAATTCACCACCCAAGTCTGAGATTATCATGTGTGGAATTCCATGTTTACAAATGCAACACTCGTAAAACTTCCTAGCGCATTCAATCGCAGTTTTAGTTTTAAGCGCTATTAGTTCTGTATATCGAGTTAAAGCATCTATAATTACTAAGAGGTGCTTATTTCCTCTGTCTGACTCGTAAAATCCTGTTAACAAATCTAAATGTATTCTTTCAAAGGGTTCATTGGGCACAGGATAAGCTCCTAGGCTGACAGGTGTTTTCGTATGCCCTTTGTTTTCCTGACATGTGCGACAATTAGCTATGTGTCTTTTTATATCTGTAAGCATCGTATGCCAATAAAAAAATGATTTGGCTTTCTGTGACATTAATGAGAACCCCGGGTGTCCATGTAATGGATTTGAATGCAACCAATTCAGGACAGTGGAAATAAGTGAGATTGGTACTACTACCTGGTCGTTAGTTACATGTGGTGTATTGCGTGTTTTCCTTGTCACAGTCCTACACAGAATATTATCTTTGATTATATAATTCTGCTGCTTATACTTTATATATTCCTTTTCCTTATGATTGCCTTTCAAAGAATTTATAATTGTTTCTATTTTCTGATCTTTTCTTTGCTCAGTCTGTAACAATTCAGCGCTCCAGCCTAAAGCTTCTTGTTCAGATATTGTTTTTACAATAGGCATGGGTGTTGATATATCTATTAATTCAGCTAAAGGCTCCGTACAAGATGACACGGGGTTGCGTGATAATGCATCCGCAATGATATTTGCTTTCCCAGGTAAATACCCGATTCTTGCGCAAAAATCTTGAATGATCAAATGCCACCGAGTTCGTTTGGGGCTGTGGTTGAAGCCTTTAAAGAACTCTGTTAGTGGTTTATGGTCAGTAAGAACCTTAACGGGATAACCGTAAATTATGAACTTAAAATGCACTAGCGAATTAACAATAGCTAGCCCTTTCTTGTCTATTACTGCATACTTACTTTCGGAAGTTCTCAATTTTCGAGAATAGAAAGCTATCGGGAAAATTTTTTTATCATATTGCTGAAGCAATACCCCTCCTACTCCTAAGTATGAGGCGTCTGTTGCAATGAAGAATTCCTTACCGAAGTCAGGAAATTTTAAGATAGGAGAACTGCACAGTTCATCTTTCAAAGTATTAAACGCCTGTTGATGTTGCTCAGACCATATGAAATCTACGCCCTTCTTCATAAGATCAGTTAAAGGAGCGGCTATTATTGAATAGTTGCGTATAAAACGCCTGTAATATCCACTACAACCCAGAAATTGCTGTATTCCCTTGACATTAGTAGGTATGGGAAAATTACGTATAGCCGACACCTTATCATGGAGTACTTTAAGACCTTGGCTTGACACCATGAAACCCAAATATATTAATTCTGTTTTGTAAAATTCACACTTACTAAAGTTATGTTGTCTTAATCTCTGTAGTACTAGTTCTAACTTACGTAGATGTTCTTCTAAGGTGTTGGAAAAGATTACAAGATCATCCATATAGGCATGCAATATATCCCCTAACAAGTGTCCAAACACTATGTTAATCATTCTTGTAAATGTTATAGGAGCACAACGTAAACCAAAAGGCATCCGTAAAAATTCATAATGTCCCCTGGCTGTGCCGAAGGCTGTGTATGGGATACTATCTTCTTCTAATGATATCTGGTGAAAGCCTTTAAGTAAGTCCAAACTGGTAAAATATTTATTCTGACCTAACAAAGACAAAATATCGTCAGTACATGGCACTGGGAATCGATCAGGGATCGTTTCCTCGTTTAGACGACGAAAGTCGACGCAGATACGCCATGTTCGATCTTTTTTCGTTACAACTATTAAAAGAAAATTATAAGGGCTGTTTGATTTTCTAATGACTCCTTCCTCTAACATTTTACTTTTTCATCATTTATTTCATTCTGGAATATCATAGTGAGTCTGTACGAGGGTACATAGATAATTTTCTGCTTGTCCTTTAACCTTATTTGATGCTCGATCACATCTGTTTTTCCTAAGGATCCATCCGTAGTGGAATAAACATCATGATATTTAGTTAAAAGTTCAAAAATTTTCTGCTGAATTTCTTCGTCTTGAATGTACTTATTGATTTTATTTTTAATAGATCGCAAAAGGGATTCATCCGCAACTGATTGAGAGTGATTGATTTCAGCAACGGTAAGAATACGATGTTTATAAACTTCTACATCCAAGATATGTTGATTTTTGTGAATTACTAAAGTGTTATTTAAATGATTACAGACTTCAATATTACTTTGTTGATGTGAGCCTACTGTATAAATAGCTTGTGTGACAGACAATCCGTTAGTTTTCAAAGTATCGGATAGGATTAATATTTCAGATCCTGGTAGTGTTTTCTTTATTTGCACTATTAAATTCGAAGGTAAGTTTGGTTCAATAGATTGCGTGCAAGATGATATTATGGGTGAACGAGAATTCTGCTGGGTCGCGTATATTATTTCTTTATTAGTGAGACAAGTTATTGGTTCTTCAACGTACGTTACGGTTACATTTGTCGTCTCCTTTTTGTCCAAAACTGATTTTAAGGTATTAGAAGACTTATAGAATTTCCCTTTGATATACACGCCGTGCTTGGCAGGAGCTAAGATAATGTTTTGATTTCCCATAGATGGGTATCCTATAATTACAGCTGGATACATATTAATGTTTTTTACAACAACAAATGTATCAACAAACTTGCAATTACCGACTCTGAACTGAACATGAGTTATGCCTATGACATTTAATTCATTATTTCCTATACCCGAAAGTCTAATTCCAGATTCTTCAATCGGAAAGTTCGAAAACAACAAATGATGTGTCTTCAAATCCATGATATTACGTGGACTACCAGAGTCAAAAAATAACGTAAAGGATTTGTGTTCTAAATTTACAGCATATAAGGTTGGCCGTAACTCATTTTGGCTTATTATTGTATGAATTCGTTGCAAATCTACGGGAGCATGCACTGTTTTACTTAATTCGGCCGTGTGTTTCATAGTAAAATCTATTGTCTCACAATTATCTGATAAAACATTAAATTGATTATTCAATACTATTGATGTTGACATGAATGACCTAGACCCAACATCACTCTCTTCCCCTCTAGAGTTAACTATGTGGTATTTGCTTTGCTCTGCACATTCTGAAAATTAGTCTGACCTTGCGAGGTCTGGTTTGACGACCCAGGCTCAGCGATATTTGAAGAAGTGTTTGTTTGTTTTGGACTCTGAACTGCATTGACATTTGGTTGTTTCTTCTTATTGTTAAAATGAGGATTTTTCTTTTTATTTCCATATGGAACTGACTGTGGAATTGACTGTGTATTTCTGGGATATTGTTGTGTCTTACGCGAGTAACATTGACTATATGAATGCGTTGCAGTGTTGTGAATTGAGCCAAATTTCGTTCTGCAGTCTGCGCTTAAGTGACCTTGACATTTGAGGTTATAACACGTCATTCCCGCTACTGGACTGCTAACTACGTTCACTGTTTGTGGCTTTGTTTCATTGTTTGCAAAAACTTGAGTTAACACGGGATCGAGATCTGGACACTTGGACATGTGTTTCTTTATCTGTTTATAGACATCCAATTCCGTACTTGCAGGCGTTAACTTCTTATCAAAACACCGCACTAAAGCTTCAGGCAACATAAGTGTCATACAAGTTAAATACATTAATCGTAAAAAATCTTTCACGGAGATGTTATCCTTAGTAACCCAAGTGGAATGACCTAAAATGTCCTGATATTCGTTAAGCCTATCACCTATGAGAGCTGCTCTCTCTATAATATTAAGCTGATTCATAGTGGCTTGATTAAGTGTATTTCGTAACGTTAATACTACATCCAAGGCTTCCTCAACCCCATAGATCGCGCGTAACCTAACTTTGAAATCATCCCAAGTAACTGCTTCTTGAAATGAAACACCTCTTAAGTACGCACTCGCATCCCCCTTAGAAAAATCTATAAAACTTTTAGCTTCTTGTAATTGTACAAAAGGGTCTACGATTTGTTTGGCATTTAAATGGGCATCGACGGTTGAAATCCATGACTCCACATTCTGTGGCAAGAACCCGTTGACCCGACCTTGAAAAGGAAGGATTGCTGATCTGGTATTTACAAGCGTCACAATTGGAGGAGGATTAGTCTGGCCTACACCACTAGGTCCAGGGGAAGGGCTCACAAGGGGAGTCATGACTGCTGTACTTTTTTTCCTATCTCTTCGACCCCTTGCAATTCTATCAAAATATCTATATGAGTACAGACGCCCACTGCATAAACGCATATGTGTAACAAAATTCCCCAAACAATGTTACAAATCCCAAAACATTCCCCGAGAATTTCTGAAAGAAAAAGGAATTAGCACAAAGAGAGAAAAATTCTAAATGAGAATTCGTAGTTAAAAACAGTTTCCTTTAACAAAGATTAGCAATTCACTCACCCCAGTAATAATCGACTAACGACTCGTGATAACTACATTTCACTGCCCAAACTGGAA